>NC_064634.1:251569932-251870849 GCF_023864275.1 Schistocerca cancellata
CAGGTCGCGAAATGGAAACGACAGTGTGTAAGTAGGCTGTTTATGTTTTCTTATTGGCAACGTTACGTAGCGCTCTGTGGCTAGTTTGCATTGTTGTCTGCCATTGTAGTGTTGGGCAGCTGGATGTTAACAGCGCGTAGCGTTGCGCAGTTGGAGGTGAGCCGCCAGCAGTGGTGGATGTGGGGAGAGAGATGGCGGAGTTTTGAAATTTGTAACACTGGATGTCATGAACTAAAATATATATTATGATTATTAAGGTAAATACATTGTTTGTTCTCTATTAAAATCTTTCATTTGCTAACTATGCCTATCAGTAGTTAGTGCCTTCCGTAGTTTGAATCTTTTATTTAGCTGGCAGTAGTGGCGCTCGCTGTATTGCAGTAGTTCGAGTAATGAGGATTTTTGTGAGGTAAGTGATTTCTGAAAGGTATAGTTTAATGTTAGTCAGGGCCATTCTTTTGTAGGGATTTTTGATAGTCAGACTGCGTTGCGCTAAAAATATTGTGTGTCAGTTTAAGCACAGTCATGTATAATTTTTCTAAGGGGACGTTTCAAGTGAAACTCTGACGAAGTTTTGTACAGACGTGTAGGGCAGTGTCTCCAGTGTGCCTCTAGATTGCGTCACGTCGGTTTTTTTAATTATGAGGACATAGTGAGCACGCAAATATGCCTAGAACAGTAGTGTATGAGTGCCCACTGTGTGGTTCCGCCTGAGTTCGTGAAACACCACATTACGTCCCTGTAGAACATTTTCTTCTCCATGAAAACTCTCGGCCGCACCTTGCAGGGGCACTGTAAAGGCCCCTGCGGCGTGTTTGATCATCCGCCATACAACCCAGACTTGGCTCCCTCTGATATTCATCTCTGCTCAGATGAACCGCTGGCTATGAAGATAACGTTTTGGCACAAACAACGAACTACAGACCAGCGCAGAGAAATGGCGGAAAGCACAGGCGGCTGCCTTCTATGACGAGGGCATCGCAAAGTTAGTGCAACGTTACGACAAATGTCTAAGTCGGTGCGGCGACTATGTAGAGAAATAGGTGGAAGGTCTACCAAACTCTTGAAAATAAAACATTTTTGATTTTCGCTGTGCCTTCCATTTCACGACTGATCCGACTTTACTTTCCGAATAGACCTCGCACAAATTAGAGTTTGGTTGGATGATGAAATAATTGTGAGAATAAATAAACATTTATGCAGTAATTACTCACTATTCTATTATCAACTGCACAGATAACGTGGGGCAGTGGGAAGTCAATGCTCTTACATTCGAGAGGACGCCATTTCACATCCCATTTGGTCACCCAGATTAGATTTTCCGTGGTTTCCCTGAATCTTTTAAATACTGAGAGTGTTGCTTTGAATAGGACACAGCCGATTTCCTTCCGCAAGCCGTGCATATGCTTCGTGCGTAATGACGTTGCTACCAGCGGAGCGTTAAATACCAGTGTTCCCTTCGTTTTTTAAAAAATGAATCACTGTAAGTGCTAAAATGTAGACGTCACGTAAGGAGCATTTGTCTGAAAACGTTATAAACGAGCATAGAGGTTTCAACAGACACAATTTCTTTCAAAACTTTTTTAATTCTGAATAACACAAAATTAACAGTTGTATTCATATGCAGCGCTCAAGGCACTTTCGGTACATAAGGGAACCATAAAAATTACATTAATATTAGGAAATAGAATAAATTCAGCATCTTGGTATGTGATTATGCGTCGACCTCTTTATACATCCTAAGGGGAGGGAGGATAAACGTCGCACCACGAAGGAATTATCCGAATGCGACGAAAATCGGTAGATATGATGTTTTTTGTACAGACAAACAAACAATTACAATCTCAGAAAAATTGGATGATTTATTCAAGAGAATCTTCCGGGATAGAGTCTCGTTGACTGTCGTAGAATGAGTAGAACTGTCTTCAGTGATGAGACCCGATGAGCTGCGAAGATGTATCAGCAGACGCGGTGGAATACCAACCTGATTTCCGCCCGCCACACAGCCCGACGACAAGTAATGATGGTCTGCGGTGCCATTTCTTTTCTTAGCAGGAGCCGTTTGGTCGTTAACCGCGGCACCCTTACAGCACAGCGACGATTTTCTACGCCCCATTTTGTTGTCCTTCATGGCAAGCTACCCTGTGTTTACGTTTCAGCGTGACAATCCCCGTCCGCACACGGCGAAAGATTTTACTGCTAGTCTTCGTGCTTCCCAAACCCTATCTTGCCCAGCAAGGTCGCTGGATGTCTCCCCAGTTTAGAAAGTTGAAAAATTATAGGCAGGGCCCTGAAACGATATCCCTCAGAAGGACATGGACCAATTTGTCAGTCAATGAAAAGCCGAATAACTGCTTGCATGTGGACCAACACGTTATTGATTTGCTCAGATGTGGACGTCTGTCTCTTGAATAGATAATACTGTTTTTTTCTGGAATTGTATTCATTTGTTTGTTTGCGCATGTGCATCGCAACTACCAATTTCCGTCCTATTCCAATAATTCCTTCTTGGTTCGTCGTCTTTTTAGTCTTATAGTGTACGATTAAACTTGAAGGTGATTTGAGGATACAAGGTGCGAAAATTGGCACTCAGAATTGCCACTTCTGACAGCAGCAACAGCATTAACCTGGTACAGCATCGCCTCAAACTGAGCTTGGAGGAAATTTCCTGTTGATGCAACTCTGTACTAGAATTCATCAACCGTACAGGTTGGCGACTGATGGCACGCTAGTCTCTCGGCAACCAATGATCAAATGTTTTCAGTAGTCGAGAGAGAGCTGCTGAACGTGTTGGCCAAGCAACAGTCGGACATTGTCGTTTACTGGTCAGGACAGCTCGAGAAATATACGGTATTGCGTTATCTCGTTGAAAGATAATGTTATATCTCGCAGATAGGGGACAGCCACCAGCCTTAACACGTCAGAAATGTAATGCCAGCTGGCCAAATTACCGCCTACGCAGACCAGAGGTGATTGCATGGTGTACTTAATGGCACACCATACTATCGCGCCATGTAATGGAGCCGGATTTGTCCTTCGCGGTGATGTATGCAGAACCGGGACACTTCTGAAAAGACGACTGGTGGTTTTCCTGAGTCCACTGTAGTCGATAGGCGCCACCAACGTTGACGCTTTTCTACAGGGCGAGGTGGCGCAGTGGTTAGCACACTGGACTCACATTCGGGAGGACGACTGTTCAAACCCCTTCCGCCCGTCCAGATTTAACTTTTCCGTGATTTCCCTAAATCGCTTTAGGCAAATGCCGGGATGGTTCCTTTGAAAGGGCACGGTCGATTTCCTTCCCCATCTTCCCCTAATACGAGCTTGCGCTCCCTCTCTAATGACTTCGTTTTCCGCGCAAGGGGAAAACGCAACAGTTGTCGCCATCCTGACAGTGTGTTGTGCCCCTGATGTCCTCCGACTGTCCATGTGGATACTTGTCTTGCTATAAACCTGCCCATTTGATGACTGAACGTACGTGACGTTACTGAAAATCCTACACAGCCGAGCGACTACACTTCTGCTCTCTCGGATGGAACTCGACCAACCCGAGGAGTAATACCACGGAACGTTAAACCACAGTCTCGATAGGCCAACATCCTGCCAGTGTCGAATGACGATGAGTGCTGCTAGTTATTTCCGCTTCTTCTACGATGCAAGACACAGTCTTGTCAACGAGCATATGCGCTTTATGAACGGGAAATTTACTATGTAAAATTTATTTGTTGGTAGAATATTGATGATGTTACTCCTATCTAGATTGTGTCGTTGTGCTAAAAAGTTATCAAGTGGATGTCCAACCACATGAACTAAGACGGGGAAATTCGGAGGGGAGCAGCACATTTCTTCTCTTACATTGGCATCACTGAATGAAAGCTTTTATTTCGCGCGTGCGTTTTGCTGTTTACACCTTAGGTGTTGTTTAACGGAGTCGATCGTACGTTGCTGCGCTTCGAAGTTGGGACTGTGGTGTGTAGCAGTCTTCAGTGCTGTATAAAATTATTGCTAGTTATCTTCATGCGAATACTTACACCAATGTACTAGAGCAGAAGAGGAAGAGAAGAGAAGAGAAGAGAAGAGAAGAGAAGAGAAGAGAAGAGAAGAGAAGAGAAGAGAAGAGAAGAGAAGAGAAGAGAAGAGAAGAGAAGAAATTTACTTACTTAAATGTGAAGAAGGAAATGTGAATGTAGTTTGTACGCATACCTCGCATGCACTAATTTCTACTAAACTAATCACGGATATCTTCATACGTTGGAGAAATGTCGAACATTTCCGCGGACATATGACAGGAGGCCTGGTGCTCTTCCAAGGTACAATTACGACCCTCAAAATCTGGAAAAGGCGGTTGCTGGTATAAGATCAGGAAAACTGCCATAGAGAAAGGCATCAAGCAAATTTAACATACCATGTTGACCATTGGAGAATAAACACATGATTGGAAGGAAACAGTTAAAAAAACAGTTTGTCGTAATCGTAAAAGAGGTGGTTGCAAAAGAAGTGAAATTCAGATTTCTGTGTTCATATTAAGGGCACAAATCTTTGTTTATTCTTCCTGTGATTCCAGATGATGATACTATGAACACCAAATTGTCATAGTGTTGGAGATTCCTAGAGAAGAAACGAGGAAGTTTTTATTCACCGAGAACATATTGCAGATTTATGATTTATGCTATGAGTAAGTTGCCATTGTTCATAAAATACTTTCTAAATATGTGTGTCAAAGTACTTATAAACATCTCTCAAATGTTTTCTGAACATATGTAAATTATTTTGTAGCCATGTGTAAAATATTACCTAAACATGCAAGAAGAATTTCTGAGCAAGAGTGTTTTTTAGGAAGATAGTTTGAGTACGAAATTACCCCAATAGAGGGAAATATAGAACTTCGGTTCGAAATTCAATGAGCGTCCTAAATTACCCCATTATACGGGGTAGCATGGGACAGGTTTATTTTTTATGGTCTGGTTACTTAAATAATGTTTTTGGTTCATGGTCTTTGATCATATTGTTCTTCAATATCTTCCCAAATGTTGTATCTCGTGCTTTTTGTTGTACGAATTTAATATTACTTGCGAAGCTACGGCAAAGAATATTATTTGACGTTCATCGCATGTTACCTTCATGGTGCTGCTGTTCTAATGGGCAGCACTGTAGAATCAGGCACCTCATCAGATACAGGAGATTCTTTTCTCTCGCCCAACCTCAACTGACTTCCAGGTCCTCTGTCATTTTAGCATCTTGCGGTGATCGAAAATGAGATATGCGTTGTGAAACAGTCTAATATTCATTCTTCATTTTGTCGTCTTCCGTTTCAATGCCATCCTGATCAACGGTACGACTTTGTTGCATTGACTTATTTGCACTAAATTCAATTTTTTTCCTCAGCAAGGATTCGAATTTATTTCAATGGGGGAGGGGACGGGGGGCACGAGGGTATTTCTTCCTATCCCTCAATATCACCAACAATACAAATATTATGCTGTGATGTAATAAAACTCTTAACTTTGGATGGAATACGTCCAACAGACATTCGTCCTTTGTAGCTGGAGTTTTGTCTGCTCCTTCATATTCAAGACTTACGAAACGGGCGCCTGAATAAGTCTCCCACACTGGAAGCACAGAGGCACAATAATGTTGATGGATGGTAATGGGGGATCTGCGACCGAGGCCGCTGACGCCATAGATACATCATTGGACAGAAGACTGCGTATTCTGGTTGAACAATTTACTACGAGATCGCTCTGTGCTGCATTTGTAGAATACTGCACTGATACAGTTTCGAAGAACCAATATCTGGGCTGTGTTTGGACCAACTGAAACAAATTCAACAGCTTCGTACGACGATCTGTTGCTATATCTGAGACTTGGGTCCACTGCATCACAGTGGAAATGAAACTGCAATCACTCGGTGAAAGTCGATAGACCTGAGGCAAAAAACACGAATCGATTTCATCTACTGGGATGGTTGTGCTTCCTTCCTGGCGATTACCTTGCAAAGGGTTGTTCAGTTGCTTGTGAATATTAAGCAACTGGATAAAAAATGCGTGAGAACTAGCCCAGATTGGACAGAAAAAAACATCTTTCTTCAGGACAATGCAGAAAATGCTTTGACGGAGGGAAACCTGCAGGATTTGAAGTACGAGATGTTCGAATAATTACTTTGTTCACCATATTTAGCAGCCTCTGCTCTTCAAGTACTCAAAACTTGCAAGAAATTTGTGGCTGGTAAAGGGTTTGAGCCCGGTGAGGAACTTCTGGCTGCCGTAGATGGCTATTTCGCAGGCGTCTTCAGAGTATGAATCTACCCACTGGAAAAATCGTGTAACAGGTGCATTGCTGTGAAGAGAGGCTACACTGACAGACAAGTGCCTTTGATCAGTCTGACACTGACGTTGTTGTTGACGCCTTCAGTCTAAAGACTGTTTTGTGGAAGCTCCCCACGCCAGTCCGTTCTGCGGAAGTTTCCTCATGTCTACGTAACTACTGCAGCACACCCTTGTCTTAACTCATGACTCCTCCTACAATTTTTATCTCCCGCCTCCAAGCTCCACACCCTCACGCAGACACACAGTCCCCACCATTACCAAATTAACTACTTCTTGATACATCAAGATATGTATACCCTATCTATCCCTACTTTCAGTCAACTTGTTTGGTAATTTTCTAGTCTATCCTACGGATTTCAGTACACTCCTCAGTAATTACCGGTACTATTCACCTAATCTTCGACGTGCTTCTGAATCCTTGCATCTTCTATTCTTTCCCTGTCTCGTTCTTCCGTATGAGTCTGCACTGCATGCAAATACACTCATATGCAGAAAAGAAACAGAACACCTTGAACGACTAGAGATAGGACGTTCATATTCACAGGACATATACATTAGTATGTTATGCAGAAATGATTATTAAGTCGGTCACCTCGGTTCAGCATGTGTCCTGTTGCATAGTAGGCACAGGGTCCGCCAAGTGATGGCATCGAAGCGTATAAGGCGCGAATGGCGTCCTGTGATATAGCTATCCGTGCTGCATTCACATGATTGCCAAGTTCGTCTATGGTGTTTGGCATTGGGTTACAGCACTGCACCAAACCTTTCACAATATCCCACACATTTTACATTGGTAACAAGTCTGGTTATGTGGCGGGCCAGGGCAAAAGGCTGACGTCTTGTGACACCAAGAAGGCAAGTGTTCGTGCAGCAGCATGTGGTCGTGAACTTACTTGCTGAAAAATGGCGGCTGGGCTGTTGTGCAGGAAGTGTATGGTTTCGGGTCCCAGGATGTCATTCACTTAGGACACACTGGGCACCGACTCTGATTTGTGGTTTTACCCAATAGCACCCCACACTACATGGCCTTCAGATGGCGTTGTATGTCTTCTGCGAATGCAGTCACTGTGATGTCGCTCGCTGTGTCTGCGGCGAACAAAAATGCGGCCATCATTTTCAAACAAAGAGAACCTGAATTTGTCCGAAAACGCTGTCTGATGCCATTACTGTCCTCAGTGACGTCGTTCCATACACCGCTGCTGTCTAGCATGTTTCTGCACATTCGTCAAAGGTGGGCGGAGAAGTGGACGACGCGCACATACCCTAAGCCTTAATAAACGGCGCCCGACTGCTACCCATGATAGTGTACGATGTGTTTCACTGCTCCACTGTTGCGCCAGAGACGAAGAGGACTCGTATCTGTCCTGCAGTGCCATTCGGACGAGGTGTCAGTCTCCTCAGGGAGTGGTCTAGGCGGTGCAACCTGACCCATCTCCTCGACTTCCCTTGAACCATTCTGAACACACCCATTGCACTGCCGAAACACTTCGTCCCACACTTGCAGCAATCTCCCGGATGGATGCATCACATCCTCTCATGCTAATAGTGCACCCTCTACCAAACTTACTGATTTTATAGCACGGTTCGCGCAAATGTCTGCGAATCATTCTGCGCGTCTCCTCAAGTCACACTGCTCCATTACCTTCGGTTCATAGCAACAACGACATTTTAGCGGAAGGGGTTTTCGCCGCGATATCAATGTTGACCTTGGACACGAGGGCCGACATTATTCAAATGCTTACCATTTCTGCAGAAACTGCTAATGTTCATGCCCTGTGAATATGAACGTCCCATCTCTAGTCGTTCACGGTGTTCTGTTTTTTTCTGAACATGAGTGTACTTTCAGAAAAGATTTCCTAAGAATTAAATTCATACAAGTTGTTAATATCCTTCTTTTTTCAGATAAGCTTTTCTATCAAATGCTAATCTGCATTTTGTATTATTTTTATTCCTACCATCGTCAGCTATTTCGATACCTAAAGAACAAGACTCAGGTACTTTTAGTGTATCATTTCCTAATGTATTTCCCACCCCATCTCTTGATTTAGCATTACTACACTCCATTACCCTCGTTTCACGTCTTATAATCAATTTTTAAGACACTGGCCATCCAGTTTAACTGGTTTTCCAAGTCGTTTGCCGTCTCTGGTAGAATTACAATACCACGTGAAAACTCTAAGGTTTTTATTTGTTCTCCCTAAACTTTAATTAATTTTTTGAAATTTCTCCAAATTTACACTGCTAGGCTGTGGAATATTCTCGTTGCCTTCATTTTCTGCGTACAGATGCGCGGGGAGATTTTATGAATCGAGGCGTTTTCAGGTTACTTGGGGGCGCTGACCTCTACAGCCGAATTCAATAGCGGCTGTGAATGATGTGCGACGGCACGCATCCTCTGGTGGGCGCCGCGTGAAGCTGCGAGTAGGTCACGGGAGCGTTCCCTCCACTTAACAGCGACTGTCGTGCTCCCACAGAATCGTCTACTATTTCGACTGTTCAGCTATTGGAAGGATACTATTAATTTATGTGAGAGTTAAGTGAACCAATTTTCCGACATGTGTTGATGTACTTTTTCTTGATGTACTTTACCATGTATTCAACATTTAATGTAATAACGAAGCTTTGCAGGGCAAACTGTACAGAGAGATACGTTATTTGGTACGACCGAACAGTCTAAAAGCCGTAATGAGTTTAACAGTTGAATATTAAGTAAAGGATGTTATTACTTTATGATTACAAGAAATAATACGCATTTCATTGTAGTTCTGTATAAATGCACTTACGAAGCCTATTTTCCCCTGGAAATTACGTAAAATGACACTTCGTAATATTCTGATGCAGAAAGAATGAGAAAGAGTAAGCGCATAAACCGAAAGTGCGCCAAATTGTAAATTGTCTTTGTTATGTCAAAAAGGTTCTCGTAATTTTAAATACAATGTTGAGGCATGCATGGTTTCCGAATTTGCCGAGCACTTGTGTTGCGTAGAATTTTGGGTTGGAATGTCGTAGGCTACTATATCATTTGAAGACATTCAGCAAACAACTAATTTTCTTGGCTTTATATATGCTTTCGCCCATCTTCAGCTGGCTTAATAGAGTGAAATATTTTTAGTCGTGTTGTCGATTTCATTTTGAATGCTGTAGATGTGCGAAAGGAAAAGCTTAAATTGCAATTAATGCTTGAGATATTTTCCAGACATCCTATACATGAACTGTAGAGTGACAGTAGATGTAGTTTCTTACTCAAATGAATGTTAAACGTCGGTGACGCGTTGCCACTGCATACAATACTAACAGCACGGTAGCACCATTTGAATGTAACGTGTACACAACGTCGCAGAAAGGAGCTGCTAAATTCATAATTCATGTTTCAAAACGATGACAAATATGTAATTGTGGTATTACAGCTGTATATTGGCAAAAGTTGCCGAATTTCTTTAATACGTTGAAATGACAGCCATGACGGACGGTTAACTTTGCCAGGGAAGGAAAGTGGTTATTTGATTAAGTAATAGCTATAAAACCGCGGCTTTTGTGGTTAAACAATATACTTTTTTATGAAATTGATAACAAGAGTTGAGGATGCCCTGTGTCCAAGATGAAGAGCATGTTGGACAACATAGTAAGCAAGTGCATACTGTGGCAGTGGCACTGTTCCACTCTGAAGACAATGTTAATGAACTGATCTTTCAGTGTTACAGTGAGATGATTTGCAAGTTGAGATTTGTTCAGAGATTCATACGCCGAAATCAGCAGTACTGCAAACAACGCGAAGAGGAAGACAGGGAGAAAAACACTTTACTCACGATACGATAGGTGAGCACGTGCGTCTTCACAGTGTCGAATTTCTGTGTCAGGTTCAGCGGTATGGCACGAGTGACCCTCCAAAGGACAGCAAAGAGAGATGTGTGCTGAGAAGAAGCGTCAGGCAGGTGTCTGCAACAATTCCAGTATTCAGACGCGATAGAGGTTCGTGCGTGCTGTGCCGTGTTACTATGGCTGGCAAAAGTTCAATGGCGGAGTCCGCAGTATACGTGTCTGTGTCTTGCTGTGTGCGCGTGTGTGTGAGCCCGAGTGTGGGTGAATTCGCGCAGGTGGGGGGAAGGCTGACGGGAGCGAATCAATACGCAAGCTGGCGGGCCCGAGCAATGCTGGCGGCCGCGCGCGGGGCCTAAATTCGCCAAAAGCGACGGAAACTCGCCGCTCTTACCTGTAAGACGACCAGGGGCAGGCGCAGGAAACGGAGACGGGGGCGGCGGTGGCGGCTTATCGTCCTAGAGCGCGGCGCGGCCGAGTCTGCGTGGCTGCTGGCAGAGGAGTGAGCTGCCGGCAGGCTGGGGCCCGTGAGTGGACGCGAGTGCGCTGTGGAGCCCTCCGCGAACTGCAGCCGCCACTGCCGCGCCGCCCTGCTGTCTGAGGCCTGGCCGTGCCGTGTGTACGCCGTGTGCGTGAGGCGGCGCGTGCGGCGCTAGCTGCTGCCTCACTCTGTGTGTGTCTGTGTGTTCGAGAGTGCGCGCGCGCGCAGCCGCTGGTGGGGGGTCGGCGCCTCCGTCAATACGGCGGGGCGCCAGTCTGGCCAACCACCGCGGCCAGACAGCCACACCAGTCACTCCGGGGGTCCCACAGGGATTCATTCTAGGGCCAAAACTGTTCAGAGTTGTAGCGTTTCCTCTATCTGTATTCGTTTCGGGACTAGTTGCTCTATCCACCGTCCGTCTTATTTGATCAGTGGGCTCTCATTTGTAATTATCGCCTCAGGGGCAGCCACGCAGCCAGCGGCTAATTTGCAAAAATGTAATACCCAGCACATAAACAACTTTGTATTACCAGTTACCAGACCCAGATTACTCTAAGCAGGAAAAATCATGTGTAACACGTTACTATTTTAACCACATGTGAGAAAAACTCACAGGAGTCAAAGAATAACTCAGATTCTCAGAATAAATCAAATACGATCCGTAAACAGATCGCTAATTCATTTATAATTTGTCAATTCCTTAGAATGTCTAATTTTCTCTATTCAAGAATTCCTGTGTGATATAGAAGGGGTTGTTGAGGAGAGACATCTTTAATATACATTCCTGTCATGTTTTCGATCACAGCTATTATCTGTGGTTAAGGGGGGTAGGACGTCAAACAGGCCGACTTGGAGCAGGAGAGGCATCACAGGACATTTTAATTTCCAGTGTCTATAATTTTACAAATAAAGTCATCAAACTTTGTCAGCATCACCGGGAAGGATTCAGGATTCACACTAATTTCAGTGGAATTTCTAAAACATAACAAAATATTTTTTTTTACATGTGAAATTTCATAATCTTTTCACTTACTTATGGCTGAATTTGTTGCTACAGGTACACTTTTCCACATAAGTTAGAGAGATTCATCGATGAATTTTACACAGCATACATACCATACTTACAGGTGTATGAAACTCTATAATTTATTTAATTTCTGAAAAAAAAAACGAATGAGCTGTTATATTTTAAACTTGATGTTTAGAAAAAACACAAATTGTATCGTTAATTACCTCAATTTTTACCACAGTTTTTAATAGATGAGGAAAATTCTAGAGGTTCATACACCTTTAAGTATGGTTTGTATGCTGTGCAAAATTCATCGAAGAATCTCTCTTACTTATGAAGAAAAGTGTACCTACAACAACAAATGCTGCCATTAGTAAGTGAAAAAATGATGAAATTTCACATGTAAAGAAAATTATTTCGTTATGTTTTCGAACTTCCACTGCTATGAGTGTGAATTCTGAATCCTTCCCGAACATGCTGACAAAGTTTTATGAATTTATTTGTAAAAGTATAGACAATGGAAATTAAAATGTCCTGTGGTGCCTCTCATGCTCCAAGTCGGCCCGTTTGACGTCCTACCCCCCTTAAAACAGGGATGTCGTTTTGAGTATTCTATCATATTCCTATTCTGATAATAAAACACAAATATAAACATGTAATGCCAAAGCGCATCCGTTGTGTATTTGACTAACTGTCCGTCTAGAGCGGCGCCTACTACACCTGCCACTCCGAATGCCCCACAGGGATTCATTCGAGGGCCAAAACTGATAAAAGTAGTAACATTTCATCTCTTGTGTCTTATATTCATTTGGGAGTAGTTGTTCTGTCCACCACGTAACCTACTTGATACCTGAGGGCTTGCAATTATAATTATCGCCTCAGATGAGGAACACACACAGGCAGGAGTTAAACAACAAAAATATAATTCCCTGCACACAAACAATTTTGTGTTAATCGTGGTCTGACGCTCACCACTCTGACTAATCAGAAGAAGTCGAGCATAATACGTTACTATACTAATCAGACGTGAGGAAAATCTCACAGAAGTCAAGGACTAGCTCAGTCCTTAAATAGAATGCAAGGTGGTTGTGTGTGAACCCCATACGCAATTTCACTTGCTTTCGCTTCTGCAAACTGCCTAAGTGAGAAGTCACCCCAGAATATCATCCCATAAGACGTCACACCCCCCCCCCCTCCATGAACCATGGACCTTGCCGTTAGTGGGGAGGCTTGCGTGCCTCGGCGATACAGATAGCCGTGCCGTAGGTGCAACCACAACGGAGGGGTATCTGTTGAGAGGCCAGACAAACGTGTGGTTCCTGAAGAGGGGCAGCAGCCTTTTCAGTAGTTGCAAGGGCAACAGTCTGGATGATTGACTTTTCTGGCCTTGTAACACTAACCAAAAAGGCCTTGCTGTGCTGGTACTGCGAACGGCTGAAAGCAAGGGGAAACTATGGCCGTAATTTTTCCCGAGGGCATGCAGCTTTACTGTATGGTTAAATGATGATGGCGTCCTCTTGGGTCAAATATTCCGGAGGTAAAATAGTCCCCCATTCGGGTCTCTGGGCGGGGACTACTCAAGAGGATGTCGTTATCAAGAGAAAGAAAACTGGCGTTCTACGGATCGGAGCGTAGAATGTCAGATCACTTAATCGGGCAGGTAGGTTAGAAAATTTAAAAAGGGAAATGGATAGGTTAAAGTTAGATATAGTGGGAATTAGTGAAGTTCGGTGGCAGGAGGAACAAGACTTTTGGTCAGGTGACTACAGGGTTATAAACACGAAATCAAATAGGGGTAATGCAGGAGTAGGTTTAATAATGAATAGGAAAATATGAATGCGGGTAAGCTACTACAAACAGCATAGCGAACGCATTATTGTGGAGAAGATAGATACGAAGCCCACGCCTACTACAATAGTACAAGTTTATATGCCAACTAGCTCTGCAGATGACGAAGAAATTGAAGAAATGTATGATGAAATAAAAGAAATTATTCAGATAGTGAAGGGTGACGAAAATTTAATAGTCATGGGTGACTGGAATTCGGTAGTAGGAAAAGGGAGAGAAGGAAATGTAGTAGGTGAATACGGATTGGGGATAAGAAATGAAAGAGGAAGCCGCCTGGTAGAATTTTGCACAGAGCGTACGTTAATCATAGCTAACACTTGGTTCAAGAATCATAAAAGATGGTTGTATACATGGACGAATCATGGAGATACTAAAAGGTATCAGATAGATTATATAATGGTAAGACAGAGATTTAGGAACCAGTTTTAAAATTGTAAGACATTTCCAGGAGCAGATGTGGACTCTGACCACAATCTATTGGTTATGATCTGAAGAAACTGCAAAAAGGTGGGAATTTAAGGAGATGGCACCTGGATAAACTGACTAAACCAGAGGTTGTACAGAGTTTCGGGGAGAGCATAAGGGAACAATTGACAGGAATGGGGGAAAGAAATACAGTAGAAGAAGATTGGGTAGCTCTGAGGGATGAAGTAGTGAAGGCAGCAGAGGATCAGGTAGGTAAAAAGACGAGGGCTAGTAAAAATCCTTGGGTAACAGAAGATATATTGAATTTAATTGATGGAAGGAGAAAATATAAAAATGCAGTAAATGAAACATGCAAAAAGGAATACAAACGCCTCAAAAATGAGATCGACAGGAAGTGCAAAATTGCTAAGCAGGGATGGCTAGAGGACAAATGTAAGGATGTAGAAGCGAGTATCACTAGGGGTAAGATAGATACTGTCTACAGGAAAAGTAAAGAGACCTTTGCAGATAAGAGAACCATTTGCATGAACATCAAGAGCTCAGATGGAAACCCAGTTCTAAGCAAAGAAGGGAAAGCAGAAAGGTGGAAGGACTATATAGAGGGCCTATACAAGGGCGATGTACTTGAGGACAATATCATGGAAATGGAAGAGGATGTAGATGAAGATGGAATGGGAGATACGATACTGCGTGAAGAGTTTGACACAGAACTGAAAGAGCTCAGTCGAAACAAGGCCCCCGGAGTAGACAACATTCCATTAGAACTACTGACGGCCTTGGGAGAGCCAGTCCTGACAAAACTCTACCATCTGGTGAGCAAGATGTATGAAACAGGCGAAATACCCTCAGACTTCAAGAAGAATATAATAATTCCAATCCCAAAGAAAGCAGGTGTTGACAGATGTGAAAATTACCGAACTATCAGTTTAATAAGTCACAGCTGCAAAATACTAACGCGAATTCTTTACAGACGAATGGAAAAACTAGTAGAAGCCGACCTCGGGGAAGATCAGTTTGGATTCCGTAGAAATGTTGGAACATGTGAGGCAATACTGACCCTACGACTTATCTTAGAAGCTAGATTAAGGAAGGGGAAACCTACGTTTCTAGCATTTCTAGACTTAGAGAAAGCTTTTTACAAAGTTGACTGGAATACTCTCTTTCAAATTCTGAAGGTGGCAGGGGTAAAATACAGGGAGCGAAAGGCTATTTAGAATTTGTACAGAAACCAGATGGCAGTTATAAGAGTCGAGGGACATGAAAGGTAAGCAGTGGTTGGGAAGGGAGAGAGAGAGACAGGGTTGTAGTCCCTCCCCGATGTTATTCGATCTGTATATTGAGCAAGCAGTGAAGGAAACAAAAGAAAAATTCGGAGTAGGTATTAAAATCCATGGAGAAGAAAGAAAAACTTTGAGGTTTGCCGATGACATTGTAATTCTGTCAGAGACAGCAAAGGACTTGGAAGAGCAGTTGAACCGAATGGATAGTGTCTTGAAAGGAGGATATAAGATGAACATCAACAAAAGCAAAACGAGGATAATGGAATGTAGTCGAATCAAGTCGGGTGATGTTGAGGGAATTAGATTAGGAAATGAGACACTTAAGGAGTTTTGCTATTTGGGGAGCAAAATAACTGATAATGGTCGAAGTAGAGAGGATATAAAATGTAGACTGGCAATCGCAAGGAAAGCGTTTCTGAAGAAGAGAAATTTTTTAACATCGAGTATAGATTTAAGTGTCAGGAAGTCATTTTCGAAAGTATTTGTGTGGAGTGTAGCCATGTATGGAAGTGAAACATGGACGATAAATAGTTTGGACAAGAAGAGAATAGAAGCTTTCGAAATGTGGTGCTACAGAAGAATGCTGAAGATTAGATGGGTAGATCACGTAACTAATGAGGAAGTATTGAATAGAATTGGGGAGAAGAGAAGTTTGTGGCACAACTTGACCAGAAGAAGGAATCGGTTGGTAGGACATGTTCCAAGGCATCAAGGGATCACCAATTTAGTATTGGAGGGTAGCGTGGAGGGTAAAAATCGTAGGGGGAGACCAAGAGATGAATACACTAGGCAGATTCAGAAGGATGTAGGATGCAGTAGGTACTGGGAGATGAAGAAGCTTGCACAGGATAGAGTAGCATGGAGAGCTGTATCAAACCAGTCTCAGGACTGAATACCACAACAACAACATGCATACGCTAAGGAACATAGCATTGTAACTGCGAATAACACAGGCAGTGCAGTATTGTATTTATACGCCGACAGTAGGAAAGCGATTTTCAATTAAAATGTCTCCCCTGTACGTCAACTTACCTAATGGATGGGCAAGTGCACGTTGTAGACATGTGTTTGACAACATATGGAACTTTGGGTCTGGCAGAGAAGCGCTCTCTAATATGGTAAGGCGACCGCCCACTACAAGCGGGAAATCTGGATTCGAGTCCCGGTCTGACAGATATTTTCACTGTCATCATTCTGCTATACAGCTGATGGTTGTCCATACTCACAATTGTGAATACATTTCATGTTCTAGTACTGCCAACATTAATTCATTTTTTAAAATTTCCCACTAGCACAATTGGGTTAGTTGTCTCATCTCGGACTTTCATTAGCTGTAAATAGGGGGAGTGGGATACTGGGTGTGGCTTGATGATGTTACGCATAAGGATACTAACAAAACTGATAAGATTGCTCTTGCATGTAGGCAGCTTGCACCAACAATTGTTCTGTTGAAGGTCAAGTGGTCGCAATCTTGGATTGTAATGTTGTGGTATCAGACGCCAAATGTGGCATATTGACACCAGATGTAGTGGTGGGTGCCAGGAGGTGCCATATTAAAACTCGGCGAGAACTTTCCAAATGATTTATTTGCTTCCACTTCAGTGCTCTGTTCACCTCGGTCAACGTCACAGGCTCCACAATGCTGAGGAAACACCCCAGTAGCCTGTGCAACGCAACACTGTGTCATGCCGGCCTTGTGCCCCAGCTGCAGAGTTCCGATTACGTCAGGATGGCTGCCCCGGCAGGCAACTCAGCGCTGTTCGGTGTGAGCCGTAGTCCAGACCCGCTGCCGCTTCTTCCTCGCTGGTGTTGTTGAGAATGCAGCGACAATGTCCGACCACGATCTGGCGTCCGAGTCTGTGGTCCTCGCCTAGGAAGTCTCCGGCGTGTGTCGGGAGCCGAGACGACTGCCGGTGCTAGCGAACCGAAGAGTGGCCCAACCTGGCTGGCAGCGGACCCTGCGTCAGCCTCAGAGGGTGGAACCAACAACCCGCCGTGGACTGAGATGCTGTCACTCCATCTGTTGCTGCGTGTAATCTGGTGTGTGCCACACTTGAATGAATCTCGTTAGAAAATGGCATCTATTTATACTCGGCTGTGCGCTCCTGTTTTGCTAACATGCCACTCTGAGTCACGTATGCATAACACTTTTGTTGGACAGTGGCCCTCTTCTGCCCATGGCTTGCGCCATGGAAACTGCTGTGTGCGCCCACTCCAGCAGTTCTATGCTCCTGTGGCCTCTATTTGCCTTTGCAACTGCTGGTATGCGTAACTTACTGCAATCCAAGCCGCACTTGTCTGTAACTTGTGCCCTGAATATCAAACTAACTTTCCCTATCCTAAACGGTGGACTTTTGAGTCCCAATAACAATAAGTAATTAAATTTAAATTGTTTCACAGAATTGACCTTTATCATCATCGTAGGCAACAAATACAAAAAGAGATTGACAAAAAGTAAACAATCAATTTTTAAGGCGGTGGTATCACTTTGGAATACAACACAAAATTTTTTCGCAAAATTGATGTTTGTTATCACAGTAAGCAACGAAAACAAGACGAAATCGACAGAAAGTAAACAATGAATTGTTTTATGGTGGTGGTTTCATCTTGAAACACCTGGTAAATACTGTTTTCAACTATCCATTGTTTCATGAAATATTCTGGAAATCAGTTCCGGATTTTTCCTAGACACAATCCTTCATTCTCGAAACGTCCATCACTCTCTCCACGTTTGCCTTGTCCTTAAATTTAATCTCACTTATGTGTGGCCACAAAATATTTCGATATCTGTCTTATCATTATGCAATGTTACAGAGGGAATGAAAGGAAAAAAAAAATATGTGTACAAATTTTATTACAAAAGATTTCACCATGAGCTATCACATTTTATGCTTTCACACACAGTTAAAACATAAGAATTTAATTCACATTATGCTTCCTTTCCACACTTTTTAGAAAATCATCCATTGCTAACAGTAGGTTGTGCAAATTTGAAATACTTCCATTACAGAGCCAACTTCCGACTCCTGTACCTGCGTTAATAAAATCGAAATGACACTGGATTGCATTTTGTGGGCAAATTCTACGCAATATGAATAATATATCCTTAGTGTAACAGCCAACCAGTCCGTTGTACTGATACAGAAACAGTTTATTGTAATAGAAACATTCATATGATGGGTAGATCACATAACTAATGAGGAAGTATTGAATAGGATTGGGGACAAGAGAAGTTTGTGGCACAACTTGACTAGAATTACATATTTCAGAATTTACATATTTCTCTGCTAATGAACTAATTTCCTCCATGTGTCTTTCTGAACCAATTTTCAGAGTATCTACTGCGTCCTTTAAGTTTTCCTGAGTTTTTGCAAGTTGTGTAACCGAATCGGTAGATGCAACTGATTCAATTTTACCTTGCAAGGTCTCATGATTTTCATGAACAATAGTTTGCAGTTCCTTTACGGCTGCTTCGTGATTCTGTAATGCATTTTCATGCCGCGATAAATAGGTTGAAAATGCTCACAAATTTGTGTTTTTACATCATTACAGACTTTTTGACATTTCGATTCAATGTTATGTAACTCAGTAGTTATATCTCCACGTGTTTGTTCAAGCTTATGTTCCACTGAGTCTAACTTTTGAAGCTTTTGTTCCATTGCGTCTAACTGTTGCTGTGTTTGTCTCTGGTGTTGTTCCATTGTGTCTAACTTTTGAAGATTTTCTTCCATTGTGTCTAACTTTTGAAGATTTTGTTCCATTGCGTCTAACTTTTGAAGCTTTTGCTGTGTTTGTCTCCGATTTTGTTCCATTTGTTGCATTAATTGCAATAATAATGTATTAGTGTCTGGAATCTGTTTCTCTATGCTTTTTGGCAGTGCATTTTCACCGGCAACATTCAAGTTTTGACAAGCAGAAAATGTGTCTTGACTCATTTGAGAAAACGGTGAGGACGCAAAACCTGAATCTACAGTATTTGCAAAATTGTGTCCTATCATTTCGGATTCCTGAGGCGAGCTGTTGCCGACCGATCGATCGATAATGCTTCCCTGTTCACTACCTGTTTCACTGTCTACACCATTATTTGCCGCCCGCTCCATTTCCCTATGCACAATTACCAAATTACTACTTCGACTGTCTGTTAATTCACTACACAGTGGTGCTGATAAGCTACACTCATCGTCACTATTATTTCTCAGTTTACTTTGGAGCCTAGTGTTACGTTTTTCACACGCCATTATTGTCACAATATTTCACACGATAACACAGAAAAGCACAATTTGAAGAGCAAAAATAAGAGAACACATTAACATAGCACTGAAAATAATATCTAGTTAATTTCAAGCGCAACTGCGAAATACTTGGTGCAAATCTATATGCATGCCACAACTGTTTTACAGTACAACAATGAAAGACTGCAACTACAGAGGAGATTCTCTCTACAATTACGCGCTAGCAATAAACAATAGCTACACTAATTACACAAACTACAAGAAAAAATCAGAAGATTCCAGTGAGGTATCCTCGGCTAAGAGTCGACATATGAAACGTCCCCTTAGAAAAATTATACATGACTGTGCTTAAACTGACACACAATATTTTTAGCGCAATGCTATCTGACTTTCAAAAATCCCTACAAAAGAATGGCCCTGACTAACATTAACCTATACCTTTCACAAATCACTTACCTCACAAAAATCTTCGTTACTCGAACTACTGCAATACAGCGAGCGCCACTACTGCCAGCTAAATAAAAGATTCAAACTACGGAAGGCACTAACTACTGATAGGCACAGTTAGCAAATGAAAGATTTTAATAGAGAACAAACAATATATTTACCTCAATAGTGTTCAAAAGTCATAATGTATATAGCAGTTCATGATATCCAGTATTACAAATTTCAAAACTCCGCCATCTCTCACCTCACATCCACCACTACTGGCGGCTCACCTCCAACTGCGCAACGCTACGCGCTGTTCACATCCAGCTGCCCAACACTACAATGGCAGACAACAATGCAAACTAGCCACAGACTGCACACAGCACAGCCAGTGATTTTCATACAGAGCGCTACGTGGCGTTACCAATAAGAAAAACCTAAACAGCCTACTTACAGTTTTCGTCACATATCGGATTTGTCCGGAACACTTCATGTTGACTTCCCTGTTATTTCATTTCTGCAAACGCCAGCGACCTAACAGCTGTAGTGTGAAAGTCGCGTTGTGAAGCTAAACGTTGCAGTTTCTGTCGGTAGCGCCGAGCGCCGATTACGTCAGCATTTCTCCTCACTCGTCTCCGTCATTCGAAATGACCAATCTTGTCACTTGGATTTTTGCCCAACATTTCCAGCAAATGTTTCTGAAGAACGTCGATGTGAAGAAATAGCACACAGTGAAAGTAAAATTATGTCGTACTACAATTTCAAAAGAACAAATTTAAATATTTTCCGAAAATTCCGAAAATATAAAATGTAAAATAAAAATATCGGCATTCTTTATTGCCCTTTTTATATCGATATATCGATTAGTCGATATGTTCTTATATCAAGATTTTGTCAAGAGCGCTAGTGGGAGTGTAGTGTGCACTCTAAGACTATTGTTATTGGAAGAAGTTGCAACGGCGTGCAGTTCTGAGCGCAAGATGGATAAACACCAAATCTGGAGCTACGGTGCTGATTCATCTACAAGTCTGCAACATAGATCTGCCGTCGAGATTATAGACCGTCATTCCTGCTGAATTTTAATTTCTCAACAGAAGTAGAATGTGCATAATATAATGTGGAAGAGCGAATAACACGGACACAGCGAATTTCGAAAATATTGATGTGTAATTTTTTTGTGCTTAGTGGAAGGAAAAAGTTTTAATTCACAAAGTATTACGCAGTCGAAGAAAGACTGTTGCGGCTCCTTGTTTAAATCGCAAGAGTGTTTAGTTTTCCCATATAAAATCATTGATAATCTAAATGCTTTTTCAGAAGTGAATACATTCGTTTCAGAGGTAGTGCTTTGGGTATTATGAAGGAAGGAAGACTAGGGTTTAACGCTCCATCGACTGCGCGATATTTACAGTGTGAGCTCAACCTCGAATTCCGAAAAGGATGGGGATGGAAATCGGCCGTGCCCTTTTCAAGGGAACTATCTTGTCATTTACGTGGACCGAGTTTGTAAAATAATGAAAAACCTAAATCTAGATGGCTGGACTGGTATTTGAGCTGTCGTCCTAACGAATGTATTGAGCTAACCTCTGCACCACCTACCTCAGTACAGATGTTGTACACTTTCTTCAAGTGTATAATACTTATACATAGGTGCAAAAAACGTAACTGCAAAGACGATATGGGTAACAGAAGAAATTCTTCAGTTGACCTACAAAAGAATGCAGTGCATAAACGTCCAGCGAAATTCATGAATACAGAAATCCAAGTCACTTAGGAGTCAAATAAGTAGGGTATGCGGGGGAGCTAAGGCGAAATAGATGCATGAAAAATGTGAACATATCCAAAAAGAAATGACTGTCGAAGGACTGACTCAGGATATAGAAAAGTCAAAACAATCTTCGGTGAAATTAAAAGCAAGGATGGTAACATTAAGTCCAATGGAATTCCACTCCTAAATGCAGAGGAGAGAGCGGATAGTTGGAAAGAATGCATTAAAAGATTCTGTGAGGGCGAATACTTGCCTGATGACATAAGAGAAGAAGAAACAGGAGCCGACGTATAATAGATAGGGGATCCAGTACTAGAATAAGAATTTGAAAGAGCTTTGGAAGACTTAAGATTGAATACGGCAGTAGGGATGGATAACATTTCATCGGAAGTTCTAAAATTATAGGGAGAACGGACAAGAAAAGACTATTTACGTTGCTCTGTAGAATGTATGAGTCGGGCAGTATACCATCTGACTTTCAGAAAAATGTCATTCCCCATTTCCGAAGATTGCAAGAGCCGACAAGTGCGAGAATTATTGCGCAATCAGCTTAACAGCTCATGCATCCAAGTTGCTGACAAGAATAATATACAGAAGAAAGGAAAAGAAAATTGAGGGTGTGTTAGATGACGATCAGTTTGGCTTTAGGAAAGGGAAAGGCACCATAGATTCGCTGATAACATTGCTGTCCTCAGTGAAAGTGAACAAGAATTACAGGATTTGCTGAATGGAATGAACAGCCTAATGAGTACAGAATATGGATTGAGAGTAAATCGTAGAAAGTAGAAAGTAATGAGAAATAAAAGAAACGAGAATAAAGAGAAACTTAATATCAGGATTGATAGCCAAAAAAGTAGATAAAGTTAAGGAATTCTGCTGCCTAGGCAGCAAAATAACACTTGGCAAACAAAGCAGGGAGGACATAAAAAGGAAGCTAGCACTGGCAAAAGGGCATTCCTGGCCAGGATAAATCTGCTAGTATCAAACATAGTCCTTATTTGAGGAAGAAATTCCCGACAATGTACGTTTGGAGCACAGCACTGTATGGCAGTGAAACATGGACTATGGGAAAACCGGAACACAAGAGGATCAAAGCATCTGAGATAAGGTGCTACACAAGAATGTTGAAAATTAGGAGGATTGATAATGTAAGAATGAGGAGCTTCCACTCAGAATCGGCGAGTAAAGGAATATATGGAAAACACTGACAAGAAGAAGGAACAGGATGGTAGGACATCTGTTAAAACATCACGGAATAACTTCTGTGTTACTAGAGGTAGCTGTTGAGGATAAAAACTGTAGAGGAAAAGAAATTGGTGTACATCCAACAAATAAGATTTTCAGATGCTACTCTGAGTTGAAGAGGTTGACTAGGAGAGGAATTCGTGGCGGGGCGTAACAAACCAGTCAGAAGACTGTTGTTGTTGTTGTTGTTGTCTTCAGTCCTGAGACTGGTTTGATGCAGCTCTCTATGCTACTCTATCCTGTGCAAGCTGCTTCATCTCCCAGTACCTACTGCAACCTACATCCTTCTGAATCTGCTTAGTGTATTCATCTCTTGGTTTCCCTCTACGATTTTTACCCTCCACGCTGCCTCCAATACTAAAATTACATATTTCAGAGGGCACTCACGCTCCAGTACGGGAAGAGGGACATAGAAATACGGAACAGCCACAAAATAATAGCACAGGGCATTTCGGAAATTATGATAGAAATTGGCAAGGTACACCGAATTTTGAGATGGAACCGCCGAAACGACGTAACAATGACCGACATGCGACTCGCCGACATGATGATTTTGACTATAAGCTGTTCATTACTACATGTAAATTCAAAACATTTAAGAATTCTGGCAACGACATTCATCCACAAGCGTGGCTTCATCAATTCTCTCATTGTTTTCCTCCCAACTGGTCATTAGAACACAGATTAGAATTTATGTGTGGCTACTTAGAGAATGAACCAGCTGTAAGAATGCGATCTGTCATTCACGATTGCCACAGTGAAGGAGAATTTTATCATGCCTTCCTCTCAGCATATTGGTCTCAAGCCACACAAGACCGAGTAAAACATGGCATCATAATGATGAAACATTTCGAACAATCTGAATTTTCCAGTCTTGTGAAATATTTTGAAGACATGTTGCACAAGAATCAGTACCTGTCAAACCCATACAGCCCCTCAGAACTCATCCGCATTTGCTTAATCAAATTACCTGAACATTTACGGAATATTATTTTGGCAGGACGTTGCAAAGACGACATTGAAGCTTTTCAGGGACTGTTACAAGAATTGGAAATCGACACTGACAATCGCGGGACACGAAGACAGGAACAAAACAATTACAGGTCACATCCGTCGCAATTCCATGATGACAGAAATAATAACTGGACACGACAAGGCTATTCTTACAATGTAAATCGTGACCAAAACAGACACCACCCATATGACAACCACTGGAAGAGTAATAGTTACAGAGAAAGATCGCATTTTCGTAGTAATGAATGTGACATAAATAACCATAGAAACAGACAATATGGGAACCAAAATAATTATTATCAAGGGAGAAAGAATAACTTCAGACGCAACGGTCCACCATGCAGTTACGATTCCGGGAGAAATTCTCCACCACATGACCGACAAACAAGAAACTATGTAAACTACCGACGAAACGACAGACCCGAATTCCATCAGAACAGGCGAGCTTCAAACAGGGCAGGGCCTTCTCGTCAAGGTGAATTTGTAGAAGTTAGGTCTCCTAATCCCAATAACGACGCACGCCAACAAATAGATAGCAGACAATGACTCGCACCGCAGGCAGCCGCGTGCGCCGGCTTTTGCTCAGAGAAAAATAACATAGACGCTAACCTCGAGAAAAATTCCAGTATTCTTTACCGACGTATACCACATGATAATTGCGTCGAAGCTGAAACTATTTTTGAAAGAGGATGTCAACAGAAAACAGAAAACATGCTTAGTTAGGAATTTTTTTGGTGGAAACAAATATTGAAATAAGAGGAAAGATCTATGGAATGAAGTTTTGGGTTGGACTGCAGTAACAAATGTTACACTGAAAACGAACCCTGTCTTTCCTTTTGTATTATTCCGCTATGTGTTAATGTACCCTTGTGTATTTGTCCTTTTCCTGTCTTTATATGTTTAGCTAATATGATTTATGTTGTAGAATTTTTCTGGTACTAAGCTACATTCACATGGACAAGGTACAGGGACACAGTACTAGAAGTGGCTAAAGAATGTCTTGGGACAGTAGTGTGTAAAAGTAGGAAGAAGCAAACAGCTTGGTGGAATGATACAGTCAAGGCAGCCTGTAAAAGGAAAAAGAAGGCGTATCAAAAATTGCTACATACCAGAACCCAGGTAGACAGAGAAAGTTATGTTGAAGAATGAAACAAAGCCAAACAGATAATTGCAGCATCCAAGAAGAAATCGTGGGAAGACTTTGGAAACAGGTTGGAGACCATGGGTCAAGCTGCTGGAAAACCATTCTGGAGTGTAATTAGCAGTCTTCGAAAGGCAGGTAAGAAGGAAATGACAAGTATTTTGGACAGGTCAGGAAAACTGCTGGTGAATCCTGTGGATGCCTTGGGAAGATGGAGGGAATATTTTGAAGAGTTGCTCAATGTAGGTGAAAATGCGATCAGTAATGTTTCAGATTTCGAGGTAGAATGGGATAGGAATGATGATGGAAATAGGATCACATTTGAGGAAGTGGAAAAAATGGTCAATAGATTGCAGTGCAATAAAGCGGCTGGGGTGGATGAAATTAAGTCGGAACTCATCAAATACAGTGGAATGTCAGGTCTTAAATGGCTACACAGGATAATTGAAATGGCCTGGGAGTCGGGACAGGTTCCATCAGACTGGACAAAAGCAGTAATCACACCAATCTTTAAACATGGAAACATAAAAGATTGTAACAACTACAGAGGTATCTCTTTAATCAGCGTTGTGGGTAAAATCTTCTCAGGTATTGTTGAAAGGAAAGTGCGAGTATTAGTTGAGGACCAATTGGATGAAAATCAGTGTGGGTTTAAGCCTCTTAGAGGTTGTCAGGACCAGATCTTTAGCTTACGGCAAATAATGGAGAAGTGTTATGAGTGGAACAGGGAATTGTATCTATGCTTTATTGATCTAGAAAAGGCATATGACCGGGTTCCTAGGAGGAAGTTATTGTCTGTTCTACAAGATTATGGAATACGAGGCAAACTTTTGCAAGCAATTAAATGTCTTTACATGGATAGTCAGGCAGCAGTTAGAGTTGACGGTAAATTGAGTTCATGGTTCAGAGTAGTTTCAGGGGTAAGACAAGGCTGCAACCTGTCTCCACTGTTGTTCATATTATTCATGGATCATATGTTGAAAACAATAGACTGGCTGGGTGAGATTAAGATATGTGAACACAAAATAAGCAGTCTTGCACATGCGGATGACTTAGTTGTGATGGCAGATTCGATTGAAAGTTTGCAAAGTAATATTTCAGAGCTAGATCAGAAATGTAAGGACTATGGTATGAAGATTAGCATCTCCAAAACGAAAGTAATGACAGTGGGAAAGAAATATAAACGGATTGAGTGCCAAATAGGAGGAACAAAGTTAGAACAGGTGGACGGTTTCAAGTACTTAGGATGCATATTCTCACAGGATGGCAACATAGTGAAAGAACTGGAAGCGAGGTGCAGCAAAGCTAATGTAGTGAGCGCTCAGCTACGATCTACTCTCTTCTGCAAGAAGGAAGTCAGTACCAAGACTAAGTTGTCTGTGCACCGTTCAATCTTTCGACCAACTTTGTTGTATGGGAGCGAAAGCTGGGTGGATTCAGGTTACCTTATCAACAAGGTTGAGGTTACGGATATGAAAGTAGCTAGGATGATTGCAGGTACTAGTAGATGGGAACAATGGCAGGAGGGTGTCCACAATGAGGAAATCAAAGAAATACTGAGAATGAACTCTATACAGGGTCCGGCATAAAAAACTCCCCGATTACAAAGTAACGTGCAGCGGACAGTAGAAGGAGCAGAGTGGTGGGGGGCGCGTCGTTAAGTAGCTGCCTACGTGCCGTTTTCAGTGTACGCCATGGCGTGGTCTGGTGAACATCGTGCCTTCGTAGTGGAAGATTTTATTCAAAATGGCGAATCGCCTATTAATACTCAACGTGCTTCTCGCGTTCGCTTTGCGCTCGGACGACAGGACACTGTTCCCGATAAGAAAACAATTTATTCTTGGGTTGCTAACTTTCGTGAGACAGGTTCCGCATTAAAAAGGAAACCACCTGGACGACCATGGACTGCAACAGGCCCCGGAAATGTTGATGCAGTTAGAGCTTCAGTTCAACAATCTCCTCGACGATCCGCTAAAAAGCATGCGGCAGCATTACGGATATCTGATCGAAGTGTGAGAAGAATCTTGCATCGAGATCTTAAAATGCATCCTTACAAACTTGTAACTACGCAGGAACTGAGTGAACGAGACTGTGGTGTCCGTGTAAGTTTGTGCCAAGACCTTCTTCGGAACATTCGTCCCAACGATTTTGTGATTTTTTCTGATGAAGCACACTTTCACCTTGCCGGAACAGTGAACAGCCAAAATTGGTGTGAACACAATCCCCAAGAACTTCATCAACGACCACTTCATAGCCGTAAAGTAACAGTATGGTGTGCTGTTTACAATTCCGGAGTGATCGGTCCTTACTTTTTCGAAGAAAATGACAGGAATTTAACCGTCAACAGTGAACGCTATTGTGCCATGCTCCGCGACTTTCTCCAACCGCAACTAAGGGAGCTTTTTGGTGAAATAGAGAACGTGTGGTTCCAGCAAGATGGTGCTACAGCCCACACAGCGCGGCAGTCACTGGCATTGGTGAAGGAAATGTTTCCTGGACATGTGATCTCGTTGCGTGGAGACATTGGCTGGCCCCCACGATCGCCGGACTTAACGCCCTGTGATTTCTTTCTTTGGGACTATTTAAAAGCAAAAGTTTATGAACAACGTCCACAATCTTTACGAGCCCTGAAAGAAGCAATTACACAAGAGGTTGAAGCTATTCCACCTGAAATGACTCAAAGAGTAATGAATAACTTCAGGGAAAGACTCAATCAGTGTGTCGACAGTGCAGGAAGCCATTTAAGGGATGTTTTATTTAAAAAGTAAGACCATAAGAGTATTTTCTAAAATGGCATAATATGTACTTTTATTTAGTATAAATAAAATTGTTCTACCTTATTTGGTTTTGTTTTTATTAGCTTTCCTTAAAGGGGAGGTTTTTCTGCCGGACCTTGTAGATGTAGCAGTCAGGGCGAACAGGCTTAGATGGTGGGGTCATGTTACACACATGGGAAAAGCAAGGTTACCCAAGAGACTCATGGATTCAGCAGTAGAGGGTAGGAGGAGTCGGGGCAGACCGAGGAGAAGGTACCTGGATTCGGTTAAGAATGATTTTGAAGTAATAGGTTTAACATCAGAAGAGGCATCAATGTTAGCACTGAATAGGGGATCATGGAGGAACTGTATAAGGGGGGCTATGCTCCAGACTGAACGCTGAAAGGCATAATCAGTCTTAAATGATGATGATGATGAGATACATTCACTAATTACGAGGAATTCTGTTATCCTCAAATATAATTTGCATTTATAATATGTCATTTTCTTTGTAAAGATGTTTACACATTATTAATTCTGTTCTGTTTCAATTCTCATGTGTGAAATTAATGTTTCGAAAACTATTCTCATTATTTTATTTATTTACTTATGTCATAATTTTTGTAACACTGATGTATATGTTTACTTCTATTCTTTTGAAAAGTCCGTGTTACTACAAATGTTATCTGTATTGTTATGTTCTCTAATGATGTATTTTGTACCTTTGTAATTGTATTCTTATGTTATAAAATTGTAATTGACACCAGTTCATCATATTATTAACTTGTAAGTTCCATTTCACTGCACACGTTTCTGTTGGTCATAGTATATGGACAACATGTGAGAAGTAGGGACTGATAGTGTTTGCACATGTGTTAATAATTCTGCAAGGGACTGGATAACAGCATTGCTAATTCTAAGGACATTTCCAAAAAAATTTTGTGAGTGCACAAGTGGTGGTTCATGGAATTGCTATATTGTCCACAAGACTCTTCGATGGTGATTGTGGCACCTGCACAGTCGCAACAGACGGCTGCTGGCCGTCTCTACAAGGGCTGCAGTGGGTCTGCACCTTTGATGACTCACCAACACCATTATTTCTACAAGGACTGCAGTGGGTCTGCACCTCTGGTGGCCCACCAATACCGTAATCTCTAACAGGACTACAGTGGTCTGCTCTGTGATGACGTACCTACCAATATTCTTCAAAACTTCGACTGACTCTGCTGTGGGTTTGCTCTGTTGTGACCCATTACCTGTCTGCATGTCAAGAGTCAACATTGTCTTTCTTTTGGAAGGACAACACTACTTCTTCAAGACTGCATGGAAATCCACTACTTCCGTTTGCATTGTCTTTTACTGCTCAGACTTTGAGAAAAGAAACGGCAGTTTTACTGTGATGAACAATCTGGACTGTCTTTATGGACTGTGAGAAAATTTTAGCTTTTGACCAACATTGTATCAATAAGTGTGTGCATTTGATATCTTTGTTATTGTAATTATGAAAAATTTTATCAAATCATTACTGGCCACTGCCCAAAACAACTTGTAAAATTTTTTGTGGGGAGCATGGGGGCTATGTAAGTAGGCTGTTTAGGTTTTCTTATTGGTAACGCCACGTAGCGCTCTGTATGAAAATCACTGGCTGTGCTGTGTGCAGTCTGTGGCTAGTTTGCATTGTTGTCTGCCATTGTAGTGTTGGGCAGCTGGATGTGAACAGCGCGTAGCGTTGCGCAGTTGGAGGTGAGCCGCCAGCAGTGGTGGATGTGAGGAGAGAGATGGCGGAGTTTTGAAATTTGTAATACTGGATATCGTGAACTGTTATATACATTATGACTTTTGAACACTATTGAGGAAAATATATTGTTTGTTCTCTATTAAAATCTTTCATTTGCTAACTATGCCTATCAGTAGTTAGTGCCTTCCGTAGTTTGAATCTTTTATTTAGCTGGCAGTAGTGGCGCTCGCTGTATTGCAGTAGTTCGAGTAACGAAGATTTTTGTGAGGTAAGTGATTTGTGAAAGGTATAGGTTAATGTTAGTCAGGGCCATTCTTTTGTAGGGATTTTTGAAAGTCATATTGCGTTGCGCTAAAAATATTGTGTGTCAGTTTAAGCACAGTCATGTATAATTTTGCTAAGGGGACGTTTCAAACCGAACGATGGACAATTCCGACACGTTTTATTTGCCAGTTACATGCAGTTATCATTCTTAGCAAAGTGGTTATCGCCAAACTTGAGCGTGCATTGTTTTCCTACAGTTCTTGCTCTAAGGGGACAGGCAGGCTGTTAGCTTGTTGATTTACAGAATATCTAATAATAGATCAATACATAAATATACAGCTCTAAAATCGGCAGTATATTTACAATATGCAGCCGTTATTTTTATAGGCGTGTAAGACAATACCTTTCTCCGCCAATATATCGACATAACGATACTTTTTAGATATATCAAGACCGGATGATGGTATGTTTTTTAAGTATCGATGTATCGGAAATATATAGGAAATGAGACACATAAAGTAGTAGATGAGTTTTGTTATTTGGGGAGCAAAATATTTGATGATGGTTGAAGTAGAGAGGATGTAAAATGTAGACTGGCACTGCCAACGAAAGCGTTTCTGATAAAGATAAATTTGTTAACATCGATTATAGATTTCACTGTCAGAAAGTCTTTTCTGAAAGTATTTGTATGAAATGTAGCCCTGTATGGAAGTGAAACATGGACGATACATAGTTAGGACAAGGAGAGAATAGAAGCTTTCGAAATGTAGTGCTACAGGAGAATGCTGAAGATTAGATTGGCAGCTCTCATAACTAATTAGGAGGTATTGAACTCGGGAGAAGAGACATTTGTGGCACAACTTGACTAGAAGAAGGGATCGGTTGGTAGAACATGTTCTGAGGCATCAAGGGATCACAAATTTAGTATTGGAGAGCAGTGTGGAGGGTAAAAATCGTAGGGGGAGACCAAGGGATGAAAACACTAAGCAGATTAAGAAGGATGTAGGTTGCAGTAGGTACTGAGAGTCGAGGAAACGTGCACAGGATAGAATCTCATGGAGAGCTGCATCAAACCAGTCTCTGGAATGAAGACCACAACAAAAACATATCGGATTCCCGTTATTTTTAAAAATATCAGCAGTCCTAACTCCCATCCTCGCCTAGGTTCTGTATCATGGAGTCCCTTCTTTCTTATATTAGAATAAATAATTGTTAAAAAAATACAGGGAGGACATTAATATCCGACAAACAGCAGGGACGTATTCCTTACTAGCAATATATACACTCCTGGAAATGGAAAAAAGAACACATTGACACCGGTGTGTCAGTCCCACCATACTTGCTCCGGACACTGCGAGAGGGCTGTACAAGCAATGATCACACGCACGGCACAGCGGACACACCAGGAACCGCGGTGTTGGCCGTCGAATGGCGCTAGCTGCGCAGCATTTGTGCACCGCCGCCGTCAGTGTCAGCCAGTTTGCCGTGGCATACGGAGCTCCATCGCAGTCTGGTATACTGGTAGCATGCCGCGACAGCGTGGACGTGAACCGTATGTGCAGTTGACGGACTTTGAGCGAGGGCGTTTAGTGGGCATGCGGGAGGCCGGGTGGACGTACCGCCGAATTGCTCAACACGTGGGGCGTGAGGTCTCCACAGTACATCGATGTTGTCGCCAGTGGTCGGCGGAAGGTGCACGTGCCCGTCGACCTGGGACCGGACCGCAGCGACGCACGGATGCACGCCAAGACCGTAGGATCCTACGCAGTGCCGTAGGGGACCGCACCGCCACTTCCCAGCAAATTAGGGACACTGTTGCTCCTGAGGTATCGGCGAGGACCATTCGCAACCGTCTCCATGAAGCTGGGCTACGGTCCCGCACACCGTTAGGCCGTCTTCCGCTCACGCCCCAACATCGTGCAGCCCGCCTCCAGTGGTGTCGCGACAGGCGTGAATGGAGGGACGAATGGAGACGTGTCGTTTTCAGCGATGAGAGTCGCTTCTGCCTTGGTGCCAATGATGGTCGTATGCGTGTTTGGCGCCGTGCAGGTGAGCGCCACAATCAGGACTGCATACGAACGAGGCACACAGGGCCAACACCCGGCATCATGGTGTGGGGACCGATCTCCTACACTGGCCGTACACCACTGGTGATCGTCGAGGGGACACTGTATAGTGCACGGTACATCCAAACCGTCATCGAACCCATCGTTCTACCATTCCTAGACCGGCAAGGGAACTTGCTGTTCCAACAGGACAATTCACGTCCGCATGTATCCCGTGCCACCCAACGTGCTCTAGAAGGTGTAAGTCAACTACCCTGGCCAGCAAGATCTCCGGATCTGTCCCCCATTGAGCATGTTTGGGACTGGATGAAGCATCGTCTCACGCGGTCTGCACGTCCAGCACGAACGCTGGTCCAACTGAGGCGCCAGGTGGAAATGGAATGGCAAGCCGTTCCACAGGACTACATCCAGCATCTCTACGATCGTCTCCATGGGAGAATAGCAGCCTGCATTGCTGCGAAAGGTGGATATACACTGTACTAGTGCCGACATTGTGCATGCTCTGTTGCCTGTGTCTATGTGCCTGTGGTTCTGTCAGTGTGATCATGTGATGTATCTGACCCCAGGAATGTGTCAATAAAGTTTCCCCTTCCTGGGACAATGAATTCACGGTGTTCTTATTTCAATTTCCAGGAGTGTATTTATAGGCTTGGTAATGTCATTGTACTGAAACATTTAAAGTGGGTTCCCCAAAACTCTTTGGGTAGTAATCCTACTGAAGAATGAGTGGTGGGCTCCATGTGGTTCCCAAGTCGTGCAGCGACCGTAAACCATAAAATTATCAAATATGCAGCAACCATGATTTTGCGACTGGTTGCTGCATATTTGGTAATTTAATCCTACTAAACATTTGATTGTCTTCTTCTTCTTCCATCTGAATATACATTGTTTGCTGGGGAATTGCCCCAGAGCAGTATTCCACCTGCATATGAGAATGGAAGAAAGCAAAATATGACTGGAGCAACAACTGTTTGCTCACACTGTTCCTTAATTTGTACAATAAAAGAAGTACTCAAGCTAGTTTGCTGCACTGGTAATTTGTGCGTTCTTCCCAGAATAGTTACTGGTCTATGTACAGTTCATGTAGTTTTGTTGTTTTGTTTTCATTTTTGGTTACCTTCAGATTAAAAATTATTTCTTCTGTTTTTGCATGGTTTATGCACAGCTGATTGGCAAGACGCCACCGATTAGTCATTTGCATCTTTTCTCCGTTATTAGCTAGTGCACTCTGTAAATTCTCGCCTGTGGTTATTAATGTCATGTATTCAGTGTATAGTATATTCTTACATGGTGTACAACTTGAAAAGTCATTAATGTAGACAAGAAACAGGAAAGGCTAAAGACCTTGGGATATTGCTCTTTTTATTGCGACTATTGCTCTGCTTATTTGCATACACAAGCGGTAACCTATTACATAAATTAAATATGGAAAAACTGAGTGATTTACCTTCTGTGCCATAGTATTCTAACTATTTGATGATTATGTCATGTGACACTGAGTCAAATACTTTGCTTAACCCTGTGACAGGCGCGGTGCAGGTAGTTACACCAGCGGGCGTGTGCGGCACTCAGTGCCGCCTAACATCAAATACCATTTAACTGACAATTTTTTTAATTTTCTGGTAGAATTTATAGAAGAGATTTTGAGCCACAAAATCGTTATAACCACAGACGTCAGTGCTGTTACAGACCTTTATTAAAACAAGTCTTACAAAAACGTGCAGTGAAGAGAAACAGAAATACTCTGTAGTCATAATAAAGACCATGACTATCAATTAAAAAAATATCGTGGACACTAATCAAGAATCAAACACTTTGTTCCTTTGGACAAGTCATTACACGTCACAACATGGTGCCTGTGTTGCTTGCAAACAGATCTTTTGCAACTGATTCAAGTCACAGTAGTTTTGTTGTTTTCTTTACCACCACGAAGATAGCACCTTCCACACCTTCTAACAACCTCTTCGTTACTTGCGAGGATTTATCGATAGGGTGGCAGAAATCCTTGGATGTCCCTTGGTAAAGTAAAGAGTTGAGCCCTTTCTTTCAAGTGGCTCTCCATTAGAGCCAAGGCCAGGTTTGTGAGGTATGTTCTTCTTCTGAACCTTTTATCTGAATTATTTGCGAAGAATAGCACTTGTGAATTAATTCCAGCTACATCCAGTTATCGGAAAAACAAGACCAAGGGCCATCTTCTTGTTGTCCTCTGAGTGGAATATGATGTATGCATGTAATAAATAGCATTTACACCACCTTTGGTTACACTGTAGTCCATATTTACAGCAGACTTTCCTGTAGAGGTGCCTATTTCATCAGTTTCATGCATTGACGACAGAAAAAGCACAGCTTTGTTTCTTTTCGATTGGCACGAAATAAGGCAGTCATCTTCTTGAAATACAAAACGACAGTTTGCAGTTTCTCATGATCTTGTTCTATTTCAATGTCCCTATGAGGGTTAGCCCATTTTCTACAAGATACTGTCCTAAAGGATAACTTTTCCTAAACGTCAAGTTACACGTAGTGACATTCCTGTGAGCACCCTTGATTGGTTCAACTAATCTCTTCACAATATCCATAGGCTTGTTAGCTGCAAGATATGGTCCTGGATTCCGTCTGCCGCAGTATACTTCAAAACTGCAAGTGTAAAATGTCTTTCCTATCGCACAGTGCGTACAACATCAAACCGTACTTCGCAGGCTTACTGGGCATATACTTCATAAAACCACAAGTCCATGAAACAAGCATTTCGCCTATGGTTGTGAGCTCCCCTGGGCTGTAGTTACTTCTACAGTTGTTCAAAAATGCGAAGTGGAGATCGCGGATTGCAGCAGTTTTATCAACTGCAAGTCACTCTTTTCTCGTTGAAGTATCGTCAAACCTCAGTGACCGGAGCAAGAACAGAAAGCGCTTGTAGCTAAATGCTGCCCTGAGACTAATCGTTCCTGTGCCATTTGGTGCCCACAGCTCTAATACGTTTGTGCGCCCTCCTTCTTGTACGGCAGTATGAAATAGTTCTACTAAGAGAGACATCATTTCAGAAGAAGAAGTATTTCTGCAGCCTCTGTCCTTCGTGTAATTCACAGATGATATATTGTTATTTATAAATCTATTGTGTTCCCACCTTGATTATATTCTTACGTTTTGTTTCATCTGACACCACTAACGGATTCTTTATCTATAACGTTTCCTGTATTTTATTCCCGGCATCGCACGGTTGTTCAGATTCACTGGAATAATCTGTTGTTTCGATTATTTCTGTTTCATCATCTCTGCCAAAGCAATCAGCATAATCCTCTTCATCAGATGATTCCAGAAGAAGGCGCACAATTTCATATGGCTTAATCCTCTTCTTTGTGCAAACATTCAAGATAACAGGAAAAGTATAATACTCATCTTCAGTAACTAAATAATCTTCAGTCGAAATGTTTTTGTAAAATATAGCTTCTGATCTTCAAAACTTTCAGCTGAGATTACGCCACATTTACTTACATGACCGGGCGCCTGCCACCTCAGTGCAGTTGTCCACTTCACAGGTCAGTCACGGCTATTATGAAGGGTCTTATAATGCGACAGTAGTGAAACGTGTCGCCTGACAATGTCATCACGGCATATCTAGCACCATTGTTGTGTGCTTAATTACGGAAAAAAATCGAATTGGCGGTACTATATGCCGCCGCAAGGTTAAGTCAATAAGTGTTCCAGACATAGATAGCCTTTTTTCATATCCTTCATAAACACTATTCACCAAGGCTTCAACTGCTTTTACAGTTGATGGATGAGACATGAATCCGAACACTTTCTCATTTAAAATTTTGTTGCTTTCAGAATAGCTGTATATTTGTTTATGAATACAATTTTCCGTTGTCTTGGACATGTTTGGTACTATTGAAATGGCTCTGTATTGATTTGTGAGGTTTTATCACCTTTTTTATACATAGCTAATGTAACTATGAGCTTAGCACATACTGGAAAAATTTTCTTCATCTAGTACTCCGTTAGACGGCGAAATAATTGTCATTTTCATTTCGTTTGCTATACACTCTAAGATGAAATTACTGTGTCCAAAATATTCTTCTGTTTTGGAATTGTTGGTTTGTGTATCGGTTTATGAATGTCATTTAAAGTTATTAGGAGCCACATAAACTTCTCACTTGTTTGTTTTGAATGAATTAGCAGCGGTTCTGCACCTAATGTAGCGTGGAGTGGTATTGCTGTCAGTATTTACAAAATATTCATTGAGAGGATCACAGTCAATTAGAATATTGTTTTCTTTATTGATATTATTAATTTACCTTTTGATGATATTTCAGGTTACTTTACATTTACTTTTGGAATTTCAAATTTACTCATCATTTGCACAGCAAGCATTTTTTACTTCAGAACTGTAGAGTTTTCTCATATTTCTCTAATTTCCTTGTCCCGATCACTTTTACGGGGCTTATAATTTAGAATTAGTAGTAGTATCCCGAGTTTGTTAAGCGGTGGAATGTATCACTTGGTATAATGCTGCCTATATGTGATATCAGTACGAGATCGTTTGCTTACAGTGGAGCACATATTTTCTACTGTGCACTTAATTTCTTACGGGTTTCTGAAAAGCGTTTGTCAACTGTTTTGTTATCATACATTATACGAGACCAATCCATTTACTTTAACCGGTCTCTAATATTGTTTACATTGGCTTCTCCTAGTAGTCTTTGTGTCACTTCTCGTTATATCTATGTGAATATCATGATTATAATTTTATGCCGTTTCTATTTGGAGAACTGCAGTATAAAAGTATAATTTTTTTTCTAAATAGTATTTCATCTAGTCTGCAGTTCGATAAACTGAGGCAATTACAATTTTTTGTGTGTACATTACCATACTAGCTACTTTAAATATGGCTTCAAGATATATTCTTCTAAGGCCTATGACTGAGTGATGTAAATCAAGATTGCTTTTAATGTAGATTGAGACTACACCATGTAACATGCTTTTTTCTGTAGTGGCTTGTGACTAGCAAGTATCCAAGTGGAACACATAGGTCTATTTCAGCCTCTTTCACCCAGATACACACGACACTGCTGTTAATTGTATCAAGCCAGTATTGCGGTTCACTGACTTTACTCTAAGATATTGTTCATTTATATGAAGAAAGACAATGCTGTTATTAGTACAGAAAGGCATTTTGATTTCACTTAGTCTTGCATGTTCATTTACTTTCACTGAAACATCTAAAGCAGCAAAATTATCTGAATGAATTAGTCTGCTGTAGTTTCCGCATAAAGTCTTTCCTACCCTTCCTTCCCTTGGAATGCCGTTTTCTCTAAAAAACGAGGTACATTAACTTGCAAGGAAAGACTGTCTTATAAAACGAGGCTGTTGTGTTCACGAATTTCGTTTATAATCCTGTTTATTTCTTGACACAGAAATTGTTTCTCATGATGATTCAAGAGCTCACCTTGTTCAGCGTGCAGAGTTTTCCCTTGTCAACTAATGTCTACTACATTGCGTTTTCCGTAACTGTAAAATAGCTATTTGATTTGAACTATGGTTTTACGGATCTCTTGTTGGCACATCAACTAAAAATCAGGTCATGTCTGTGGGGTATCGTCGCAACAACAGTGTTTTCATTTTATTTCAGTCTAAAAAATTCCTAACACCTGTTATAAAGTTTATGGCTTCGTTATGAGCTACGTGATTGCACCAGTGACACAAACAAAGATAACACTACCCTTCAGCATATACATATGTTCCGGGATGTCTTCAATAACGTTTTTCGTTCTCACGATGGATTTCATAGTGCCAGTTGAACGAAAATCCATATTCACTTCCTGTACAATGCTAGCTAGCTTTCTTCCGTGGTTGTCAGCTAGAAATAGCACACTGAATTTCTTTGTCCGCTGTTTATGATTGCTGCTGACTTTATTTTTGCAACTTTTCGTTTTGTAACCTTCACTCTGGCCGGAATGTTTGCTTTCAGTATCACGAAGTCACTGCCGCTTTCTGATAACTCGCTAAACCTGTTCGTGCACACGAGATTAGTTTTACGTAATGACTTTTGTTGAGAGTGCTGCACTTTTTAATCACTTTCTTTGGCATTTCTCGAGAAGTAGGATGAGCGTTCGAGTTGTTTACGGACTTTTGACCGTTATTTGTACTAGTAAGTATTACTGAATTATTTAAGCACTTTTGGCCATTATTTACATTGGCAATAATGAAATTTCCTAGCAGATTCAAACTGTGTGCCGGACCGAGACTCGAACTCGGGACCTTTGCTTTTCGCAGGCGAGTGCTCTACCAACTGAGATACCCAAGCACGACTCAGGCCCCGTCCTCACAGCTTCAATTCCGCCAGTACCTCGTCTCCTACCTTCCAAACTTCACAGAAGTTCTCCTGCGAACATTGCACAGATCCCGAGTTCGAGTCTCGGTGGTCCGGCACACAGTTTCAATCTGCCAGGAAATTTCATAGCAGCGCACACTCCGGTGTAGAGTGAAAATTTCATTCTATTGGCAAGAATGTTTGAATTGTTTACGCAATTTTTTCTCAATTACCGCACTGTAAGCAGTCGTGTACACCAGTTTCATGTCATTCTTTGTTTTCCACATCACTTTTGTACCTGGTACCTACAACTTGTTGAAGGCTCTTCAAACATTCATTTAACTTCTTGACTGCACCTTTATAGTTACATTGTAAAAAACAACGATTGCGATAAGTGGCAACGATACATTCCGGACAGATGTTCATAGAACGTTTTTTTCCTCCATTTTCAATCAGGAATCCGGCCCTGCAGTTTGTCGGTTTTATTAATATTCGCCCTGTATATATATTTTATTAGTAGTACGTAGTGCACGTTGTACTTACATTTTGCGAAGACAGCAACTACAGTGATGACGTTGGTGACGTCCCTGATGGTGCAGCATCAACTACAAGTTAATGCAGCGCATGATCTTGCTTTTAGAACACGCCACTATGCTGATTCAGCAGGCAAAAACATGACTACTAAGCACTGACCAGCGTGTTGTTGACGCAGCACCACACTTCCAGGTTTCTTGCAACTGTAAGGAACACGATCTCTGAGGAATCAATGCTCCAACATAACCAAAAACTCAACCTATGCAACATGAAACAAATAAGCAGACTTCATTATCTCTTTAAACAATTTTGTGGTAAACAGTGATACGTTAAAAAAAATTCTACTCTTTAAGGCACAAGTAATAAACTGAGTCTTTCTCTTTATTTTCTGCAGCCATTACAAACTCCAAGCATAATCGAAGCTCCTCTTCAGTACACATTGTTCTGGATTATGTTAGAAGAAAAACCGCAACAAATGACCTATAAAAATTGTAACATTGTAAAAGTAATACAGGATGTGTCTAACCTTCGCATTTGCACCCGGACACCAACCACAGCACACACTTCGACAACACGCGAGACGCTCGTAGCTTATGCTGTCAGCTGGTGGAAAATACACACGAGCGTGTCGGCTTTTGTCACTTAAGGGCCCAGTACTTTCTTGAATAACATCGATGAGGGGCGTTTTGTCGCTTGACATAGGTCGGCACGAGTATATTTTAATCTAAAAGTACAGTTCACGACTTAACGCAGACATTCATCATTGCCGATGGTCTTTTTATCAAATAATGAGGGGTTTTTTTATCAATTAAGGAGACGTGAAAACCTTACCTAGACACGCCAATCGTTACTCTGCGGCATTATGTATCCTATGAAATAGCATTTATTGCACCAGAACACGCAACTTAAAATTTGCAAAACCAGTTGTATGAGATTATAACAAATACAGATACAACAGACCATTGGACATTTCATTCAGTTTCATTTTAATAGTTTTAACACCTGTATTTTAAAACCTGTTCACTGTTTGAAGTGCCAAGCAATCGTGTACATTTGTGATGCTGAGGTCTGAGCGACGTCAGCATCCTAATTCATCCCATCGGGATCACAGAGGAACTCGAGGCTGCTCAGTCCATATCAGGAGTGTTATTTTTCACAAACTATTGTCTCACAGATGCTGCATTATGACATGATAGATAATTGCCATGTTGATGCAAAGAGCTATCGTCTCCAAACAGCTTCTCTGCTGCACTCGGTACACAAGTCTGCAAAATGTCTTTAAATCCATCCTCATTTAGTGTTTTCTTAAGCGCAATAGGCGGATCACACCCTAACCACGAAAAATACCTCCAGTCTATAAACTACCTTCTCTGTTCTCCACTGTTGGCACTACACATAATAGCAGGTAACGTTCTGAAGGCATTCACCAGACCCAAACCGTTCTGGCTGATAGCCACATGGTATACCATGATTCATCACTACAAATCACTTGTGTCCAGTGCTGTAAATGTTTACATAACCTTAAGCGTCGCTCCAGAAATGAATGGCTTATAAGGTACTGCAAGAGCACTGTACCCATTTCTCTTTAACTCCCGACGCACAGTCATTGTTCTAGTCGGATTGCCGGTAGCATCTTGAAACTCACGAGTGTTTCTTTCCGATGATTTCATGGTATTAGTTACTACCACTCTCCATAAAGCTCGTCAGTACATTAAGTCTGCTTGGTATTAGTCGTGGTTGTTCCTTGGCATTTTCACTTCACACGCGCATCATGATTTGGGTAGCTTTTAGAAGGGTTGAAATGTTCGTGGCGGATTTTTCCGTGACATCCAGTGACGGGTCCACATTCAAAGTCACCGACCTCTTCCGCTGTTCCTGCTTTCTACTGACAACGTAATATTCCCCACCTCTTTTTATACTGGTGCGTTAACCTCCAGTGACATGTAGTGACCAATTACGTATTACGTAGCGGTATAGACTTACCTTTTATCGTGTAGTGTGCATGCAATAATTCTTCCCATTGCTCACGAGTGAATAGATCGGGAATAAAACAATTTTTGCAGTGGGAAATGTCCTCTTTTACGCAACCTGCAAGGAGAAATTCAGCATTCCTTCCAGATCAAAATTAGTCACGTGCTTGCTGGAAGAATCTGTGCCAAGGTTCTTCTACGAGGTGAAACCGCTTTGTGGGTCAGTGACGTTTTGTGTTGCTGCTGGCACGACCGAGAAAGTAGGGCTCATGTCGGACTTCAGTGGTTTTGTTTCCTTTTCCTCTTCGAGACGAACTACTGGGAGTGGTGAAGCGTGTGGAAGAGAGAGAGAGGGGGGAGGAGGGGGGGCATGGCAGAGGAACTCGGCTGCTCACTGTAATCGTCAGTCGACCATATAATCCAAACAAACGCCGGCTCTCCATTACCTCTCGAAGCTCAATCGTAATGGGCAGTAACTCCAAGACAAAGGAGTCGTGAAAGGCTCGTAACACACATAGCTCGTGACAACACCAGAACAAATTCCAGCGCAAATATGTGCGCTCTCTCTCTTTCTGCGTTAATGAAATGTATGTCAATTATGCTCGTGAGCGTCCACAGAAATTAATCCGAGTTGGGGAGGGGGCAACAAGACTAAAATTTCAGGAACGCTTTTGTTACCGTCCGTCACAAGTGGCTTCTAATCAAATTGCATGCTTAAGGATTATCGTATCGGTTGTGCGACTGGATTCGTGATTTAATGCCAGAAAAGTCACAATTGGTACTAATCGACAGAAAGTCATTAAAGCAGAAGTGCTATCTGGCATTCCCCAAAGAAGTGTTATAGGCCCTCTGCAATCTACATAAATGATTTAGGGAGAATGCGATAAGCCAGCTTAAACTGTTTGCAGATGATACTGTTACGAGAGTTGGAACTTTAATAGTGGAAACTATTTATCTACAGCTCCTACAAAATAGATACGTGTTTCAAAGTTTTACTGACCTTCAAAATAGTTACCAGCATTGTGCATAACCCGTTGCCAGCGATGTGGATGTCGTATGATACTCTTAGCAGTGCCAGTTGTGTTAACAGTTCGAGCGGCGTGGTCTACTGCCCGACGAATTTGTAGCAGTTCTTAAGTGAATGCCGTGAAGTGTTTTCTTCATTTTAGAAATTAAGTTAAGCTCACGAGGGCTTAAGTCAGGGAGGTGGAGTAGGTGCTATAGCACTTAGCAGCCCCATCAGTCAAACATATCAGTAACAGCTTGCACTGTACGTGCTTGAGCATTGTTCTGCGCAATGATGGTCAGGTCCTGCAGGAAGTGTCATCACTTCTGTCTCTAAGCTGGTCGCAGGTTGTGTTCCAAAAAATGAACAGTACAGAAACGGAAGTGATGACACTTTCTGCAGGACCTGATCATCATTTTGCAGAACAATGCTCAAGCATGTACAGTGCAAGCTGTTACTGATTTATTTGACTGATAGGGCTGCTAAGTGCTATACCATCTACTGCATTGCCGGCCGGTGTGGCCGTGCGGTTCTATGCGCTTCAGTCTGGAACCGCGTGACCGCTACGGTCTCAGGTTCGAATCCTGCCTTGGGCATGGATGTGTGTGATGTCCTTAGGTTAGTTAGGTTTAAGTAGTTCTAAGTTCTAGGGGACTGATGACCACAGATGTTAAGTCCCATAGTGCTCAGAGCCATTTGAACCATTTGAACCTACTGCATTCCCCTGACTTAAGCCCTCGTGAGCTCAACTCAATTTCTAAACTGAAGAAAACTCTTCACGGCATTCGCTTAAGAACTGCTACAAATTCGTCGGGCAATAGACCGAACTGTCAACACAAATGGCACTGCTAAGAGTATCCTGCGACTTCCACATCGCTGGCAACAGGTCATACACAATGCTGGTGACTACTTTGAAGGTTAGTAAAGCTTTGAAACACGTATCTATTTCGTACGAGCCGTAAATAAATAGTTGCCACTATTAAACTTCCAACCCTCGTATTTACCGTCTAGTAAAGACATCACAAGATCGAGACCAGTTGCAAAATGGCTTAGACAAGATATCTGTTTGGTGCGAAAATTGGCAATTAACGCTAAATAACGAAAAGTGTGGGTCGTCCGCATGAATGCTAAAAAGAATCAGTTAAACTTTTGTTACACGGCAAATCAGTCAAATCTAAAGGCCATAAATTCAACTAAATACTTTGGGATTACAGTTAAAAATAACCTAAATTGGAATGATCACATAGAAAATGTTGTGGGTAGAGCAAACCAAAGGCTGCGATTCATTGGCAGAACACTTAGATGGTACAACAGGTCTACTATAGGGACAATGCTTACACCACGCTAGTCCGCCTTGTTCAGAAGTATTGCTGTGCGGTGCGGAATCCGCATCAGGTGGGACTGTCGGATGACATCGAAATAGTTCAAAGAAGGGCAGCTTGTTTTGTGTTATCGAGAAATAGGGGAGACAGTGCCACAGACATGATACGTGAATTGGAGTGGCAATCATTAAAACAAAGGCGTTTTTCGTTGCGACGGGATCTTCTCTTGAAATTTCAATCATCAGTTTTCTCCTCCGATTGCGAAAACATAGTTTTGGCACCCACCTACATAGGGAAAACGATCATCATGATATAATAAGAGAAATCAGGGCTCGCACAGTAAAATTTAAGTGCTCCTTTTTCCCAAGCGCCGTTCGAGAGTGGACCGGTAGAGAGACTGCTTAAAGGTGGGTCATTGAACCCTCTGCCAGGCACTTTATTGTGATTAGCAGAGTAATCGTGTGGATGTAGATGTAGATGTGAACGCAATTCGGTGTTTTTCCTCATATGCAACCAAAGAAATGTAAGTCTGACAAATATAGATTTTTATGTTAAAAATATTACGTCATTAACTTACGCGTGTTTTTTATTTTATTTTTTTCTTTCAGTGTTGCAGTTTCTGCAAGCAGTTGGAGTGGGCAGAGCTGTTTCCCAGAAAAAATACACTACAATTCGCAAGCGTGGCATCGCTATGCAAAAGAAGTTGAAATCTGAGATTTGTCACCTACTAATTCGTTTGCTTATGCAGTCTGTCTTTCATTCTTTGTCACATCTATGAATGCAGCTCAGACATGTTTTTCATTCAATGTCAAAAGGTCTGCAAGCTGTACACGATCGAGCAGCTGATAATCTGCGGTATCGTACCCTCCCACTAACAGAGAAAATGTGGGGAAAATGTGGTCTAGTACCCTCCTGATCGATCACTGGAAGATCTACGAGCAGTGGAGAATCTACAGGAGAAGTAGAAATCGCTAGGCTGAACTTTGTCGACATCGAGATATTATTCTCTTAGCAACAGCGTGTGAAGTAGTCGTAATACACGTCAAAGTAGTCGAATGGCTTGCTGTCGAGTCTGCATTCAGATGTCAGATATGTAGTGTTGTAATAGACAATAGGATTGGATTTAAGCGCTTTGACATTTCTAGGATGCCTGTTCTCAGGTTTTGGAGAACAAAGTTTGTCTAACCGATCACTTTAAATAATTCTTTTTGTTACTTTTCAAATTTCTCTTGTTCAATTCATGTGAAGAAAACCAAATGAGTCTCGATTCAAGGTATGCGAGTTTAATGCAGACGGAAATTAATAGCGATTGATACTTGACTAATGTCATTGATCAAGTCGTTGAAGACTCTTGAGACTTTTCAAGGCAGAGATTCGGACTGGGAATTGAAGGAAATAGTTCAATAGTGTGTCAAGTTCAACGAAAATAAAGGTTTTTACGAAGGGGTATACACGAAACTGCCTAAGTGATAGCAAATAAAACTATAGTAATAAATGTTAAGTCAAAGGAGACTGCTTGTGTTAAGTGGTCAATTCCAGCCTGTTTGTATCCCGTTAATAACCATGCAGAATGTGCGTCTAAATACATTATATATGCAAAATGAAATAACTTTACCAACGGATCATTCCTTGCAGAGATGAAACATGTTCACATTTTCGAAAAACAGAACAAAGACATTTCTGTAAATATCTATGACATAAACATCTATGACACGAAATATCCACATTATGAATGGACGAATACAGAAGACAAAGAATTGTGATTTGTACAGCTATGTTTCACAAAACACCATTGGCAAGAAACATGTAAATCCATAAACGTTGCAGGTTGATAATACACAAGTTTATGACATTTCGTTTGCATAAAAGACTGCCGGGACTCACCATTCAGCTCCAGTGTGTGACCGCAGCCTGTACTACTTTCATTCCCAGGAAAAAGTGGTTACTTTGCACAGTTTAAACTGTACAACAGTATACTGCGTAATAGCAAGAACGAATTAGTAAAATTTACAAAGTTCAGCAACAAACTGAAGCTATCACTTGTAACTTATGATGATATGGAATGCGTGTTGGAACCAGTTGCTATTTGTAGCCGTAGCAGTGGTTCTGGTTCATATTTAGATCAGGTACATTTGCACAAACCATTCAGTATTGGTTACTACATACACTACAGCTATGACGAGGAATATTCCTAGTTTAAACTGTACATAATCAACGATTTCATGGAATGATTCACTGAAAATCTTTGTATAATCGCTGAGAGTATGAATGACTTCATATTGCAAAATAAAAAAATCATGAAGAAGGAGTAGCATTTCACTCAGCAGCGGTCTGTCACGTTTGTAGGGTACCGTTTGAGGAATGTAATTACAAAGAGACCATTGTCACTGATGTGTGTTGAGGAGCAGCATGTCCCAGTTGCATACTGAATCACAGGTCTCACTACACAGTGCCCACATATTCGACAATCTGAGCAATTACAAAGAGCGTTTCTTGATCATGAATATTTGTGAGCAAGTGACAACAAATGGCAAGGAAGAAATTAAACACATGTCATGTTTCTCTTCTAAGATCTAATATGGAGAAATATAAATCTTTTACGGTAATTGATGCTGTATTGCACTGTCGCTTATAACAAGTGTATGTGAAACGAAGTTAATTGTTGAATTTTTTATCGGCCACCCGACTCCGCTGTGGCAGTTCTGGAGTCATTCAAAGAAAGTCTACGGTCAATAGCGCGAAAATAGATCATGCAATACTAGCTGGAGGCGACTTTAACTTGCCGAATATACACTGCAATATCTATAGATTCATTGCGGGGGGTACAGACATACATATATTTTTGAACACGATTTCTGAAAACCGTCTTGAGCAGCTAGGTCGGCAGCCCACACGCAATGGAAATATCTTAGACCTTGTAGCTACAAATAGCCTGGACCTTCTCGACAATGTCAGTATAGGAACGGGGATTAACTACCATGATTACGAAAGTTAATAAATTAGTCAAGAGCACTACGAGGGTGTTTCTGCTAGACAGAGCAGATAAGCAGTTACTAACATCTTACTTAGACAGTGAAACAAATGATAGACACAGAAACAAATTATGTATTGTATATATTCATAATATTAGTATTGTAATTTCAGCTTTTTTTTTAAAAAAAATATTGACATGTTCCACATCCACGAGGATCTCCTCAGCACGGATCTATGGAACGAAAAACTAATCTAATCTAATCTAATCCCATAGTACCAGTAAGATGGATGTAGAGCAAATATGGGCAAAGTTTCATCAGATTGTAAATCATTGTCTGGAGGGTTACGTGCCTAGTAAGTGGACAGAGGATGGTTTAATAACGAAATTCGTAAGATGGTGAGGAAGCAGAGACTGTCGCACTCTATGTTCAAAAGGGGACGCGCAAACGACGACATGCGAATGTTAGTAGAGATTCGTGCGTCTGTGAATAGATCTATACGCGAAACATACAGTAACTACCATCGTCACACCTTTGCAAAAAGTCTGGCAGAGAACCCGAGAAAATTCTGGTCGTATGTAAAATCACTAAAGGGTCTAAGGCTTCCATTCAGTTCCTTGTTGACCAGTCTGTTGTGGCGGTTGAGGATAGCAAAACAAAACCCGAAGTTATAAATTTCACGTTCAAGAAATCGCTCACGCAGGAGAACCGTACAAACATACTGTCATTTGACCATCGGACAGACTCCCGTATGGACGACATAGAAATAAGAATACCTGGAGTAGAGAAGCAACTTAAGGATTTGAAAACAAACAAAATCACCAGGTCCGGATGGAATCCCAGTTCGATTTTACAGAGAGTATTCTACGGCAATGGCCCCTTACCTAACTTGCATTTAACGTGAATCTCTCGACCAGCACCAAGTCCCAAGCGACTGGAAAAAAGCGCTGGTGACTCCAGTATATACTAAAGGTTAAAGAACGGACCCCCAAAAAATTACAGACCAATACCCCTAACTTCTGTTTGCTGCAGAATCCTTGAACACGTTCTCAGTTCATTATAATAAACTTTCTTGAGGCTAACCAGCTTGTGTCCACAAATCAGCATGGTTTTATAAGCATCGCTCGTGCGAAACTCGCTGAGAATTATGGATGAAGGGCAAAGGGCAGATTCCATATTTCTAGATTCCCGGAAAGCATTTGACAAGGTTCCCCATTACAGGCTGTTAACAAATGTACGAGCATATGGAAGAAGTTCACAGATATGTGAGTGGCTCGAAGACTTTTTACATAACAGAACCCACTCTGTTGTCCTCGACGGCGAGTGTTCATCAGCGACACGGGTGTCGTCAGGATTACCCCAGGTAAGTGTGACAGGACCGCTCTTGTCTCTACATACGTAAATGATTTGGTGGAGAGCGTGGGCAGCAGTCTGCGGTTTTTTGCTGATGATACTGTGGTGTACGATAAGGTGTCGAAGTTTTGTGACTGCAGGGAGATACAAGACGACTTAGACAAAATTTCCAGTTGGTGTGGTGAATGCCAGCTAGCCCAAAATGTGGGAAAATGTAAGTTAATGCGGATGAGTAGGAAGAATAAACGTGTAATGTCCCAATAGGGTATTACTAATGTTGTATTTGACACAGTCAAGTCGCTTAAATATCTAGGCGTGACGTCGCAAAGCGGTATGAGGTGGAAGGAGCATGTGAAAATTGTGGTAGGGAAGGCAAATGGTCGACTTCGGTTTATTGGGAGAAATTTAGGAAAGAGTGGTTCAACTGTAAAGGAGAACTCTCGTGTTTCACTAAATGTGTTTGCCTCTGTAAGTTACGAAGTAATAGGTGACGGAAATATTTATTGCAGTAGATCACCATAAGAAATGTTACACTGTCTGCGGAGCTACGAACGTAGTTTATTGTTATTATCCAAAGAGTTACAGCAAAAAGATACAATTTTTTAAATGAAACAGTAGCTGTTTCTATCATGCACTGAAATCAGTAACACCAGCTGTGTATACATTAATTTAAATTACATTCCTATCATTTTTAGTTTGGGAGCTACAAACCTTCAAAGTTTCAGGGGCAGATACCACACGCTGTACGTAATACATGGCTGTGTAGTGGGTGATGGATGTTGTGGCGGTGGAAAGTTGATTTAAATGAGATGTTCACATGTGTGTCCATATTCCTGAATGCACAATGCAATGCGCCTTCTAAAGGATCTGCGGACGAGTTGTAACATTGCTGGTGTCACGGAGCAACCTGCCTCCTCGATGCGTCGTTTTAGATCATCTGAGGATGTGGGCTCAGTGACATAAACACAATCCTTTAGATATTCCAACAAAAAGAAATCTAATGGTGTTTACCCCAAGTAAAAAAATGATGATGATTGATTTTGTTGAAAATACCTGTAAAAATGTGAATAACTGAAACAAATAAAATAAACTAAATACCCAAAAAATGTGTAATAGTAACTGATATGAATTTACGTACTCCTAATTCATTATCTTCAGTCATACTTTTTTATGGAAACTTGGTGATCCTTCATAACTGCTCAGATAGTGAAAAACATTGTATGTAAAAACATTGAACGTAAATACATTGCATATAAACATTATATGAATTTTTTAAATTTTATGTTCAGAGTAGTTTATATTTCAGTTTCTGTTTCTCCTTCCCATGCCCTGTATAACAGATTGTTTGTGCTCCAAGCAATCTAACATTAGAAATTTGAAATGTGTCTTCTCTGAGACGTGAGTAAATAACTTTCACACTGGCTTCCATAGGGTTCATCTCTCCCAGCAAGTGGTGGCACTGATACCCATGGCATGTTTCTCAGATGTATACCTTAGTAACAATTGAGAGTGACTGTTTATACTTTTTTAGCTCAAAAAATATTTTTTCTGAATTCAAAATTAAGGTGTGTCTGAGTGTGTGTGTATTTTAATAATGACAAAACTCTAGTATGCTCTAGTATGTATGGAACATGGGGTAAAAGGTCGAGTCAATATATCTCTCAGAATACAGTGATGTCAGCTGTTGGGGATAGATGCCAGCTGCTACGGGAGGGGGTGTCAGCTACTGGATGGTACAAAATTTAATGATGGATCAGATATAATTATATAATGTGCCTTATGAAATTTACTGTGGTGTATAAATCATAGAAACGTTGAAATATTTTGCGCATACAAATATATGAAATGGAATTCACTGACGAAGCAGAGGTAGAAACACAGATGGCAGAGTATTTTCTGAGATTAAATTTACATGCTCAGAAAGTGGAGCGGGAAATTTTTAGAATAACATTGTAACGTGAGGGGCAATTTGTTACAGTTTTGCTGCAACATGGAAGGCGTTTTATTAGAGTTTTGAGGTAAATTGTTACAGCTTTGGGACACATTGTTACAGTTTCAGGGCAAGTGGATACTGTTTCGGGGGCAATCTGATGCAGTTGAGAGGCAAGTAGATATGGTTATTGGTGCAAGTTGATTCAGTTTTTGGGCAAGTTGCTACAGATTTGGGTGGGGGGGGGGGGGTAAGTTGCTACAATTTTCTGGTAATTTGATATATTTTTAGGTCAATTTCTTACAAATGGCTCAAATGGCTCTGAGCACTATGGGTCTTAACAGCGGAGGTCATCAGTCCCCTAGAACATAGAACTACTTAAACCTAACTAACCTAAGGACATCACACACATCCATGCTCGAGGCAGGATTCGAACCTGCGACCGTTGCGGTCGCGCGGTTCCAGACTGAAGCGCCTAGAACCGCTCGGCCACTCCGGCCGGCAATTTGTTACAGTTTGGGAGTTAATTGATGTATTTTTGGGGCAATTTGTCAGTTTTTGGGCTCTTTGTTAAGTTTTGTGTCTGATTTCTGCAGAGTTGGACAAGCCCACTTTTGACAGCTTTCATCAGTCATGCACGGTCACTTTTGTGTGTGTGTGTGTGTGTGTGTGTGTGTGTGTGTGTGGTTGTGCACTCAATTCCGAAGCAAATATATTACACTATCTTACATAAATACCTTTAACTTTCAAGTGAAGATCTCAGAAATAATGCAATTTGGTGGCATTTTTATGCAATTGATTGGCTGCGAACAGTACCTGAGTTTTCTATTTCCCAATACTTCTCAAAAATTCCTAAGGGCAATCACGTTCTCGTTAGTTTAATGATTTGGGTGTAGAAAGGGTCTTGTGTACCACTTTAAGTAAACTAATTCACCAGTAGGTAGATCAATCCATCTTGCGTCATTTCTTTCTCATTTCTTATATATTGGACAAATGACTGTTGTCTGCCAGCTGTCTGGCAGCGCCTCAGTCTTCCAAACGAGCTGAAAGAGTTTGCACAGCTCTCTTTGTAGCCTACTTCCTCCACATTTCAGCTTATCTGCAGGGCCCGCATCATCTCATTGCGCTTTATTGCTTTTCATCTTCCGTATGGCTTTACTTTGTCTTCCACAATGATGTCAGTCTCTGTATCATTTGTTACTTTTTGTTTGTCACTGGACTGTAGCTGTGGGTTACGGCAGTGGTGTAGCTCGCTGAACTAGTTTTTCCGTCGCGATAACACTGATTCAGCGTCCTTAATGATGTTTCCATTTTTGTCATTAGGGCACTGATGTACTAACTTCTTGCATTGAGCACTTTTCTTGCTGTTTTCCGATGTTGGAAAAATCTCCTACAGTCCCAGTTCCGGCTATTCAGTTTCTCATTTTCAAGAATTTTAATTAGGTATCTTCTCTCTTCAGTTCTCAGTACGTTTGATGTCTCTCCATGCGCTTCTATAGATCTTCAGTGTTTCACTATCTGTAGCATGTTGCCACAACTCACGTGTCTTCTTTCTTCTCTTAACTACATCTTCACATTTCCCATCAAACCATCTTATTTTTCCGTGTTTTCTTTCTGTCTACCCAGCACTTTATCCGCAGCGTCTATCATTGACAGTGTGCCACACTTTCTCCACATCTTCTTCATCATCTGCCTTTTCTAGTACGTCCAAATGATAATTATTTCTAATTGAAACTCTTTAAGTTTTTCCTCACTTTTTAGTTTTTGCACCTCAAACCCCGGTCTCTATTCTTTGTTTTCTTACAAATCTGAACTTTTCCATGTTAGTTTTGCTTATGGCCTGTCCCCCACTTTGATCCTCTTACGGCAATGGTATCTTTCACTATTTGCCTGTGGTGCATGTCTATCATTACATGATATATCTGACTGATGGTTTTCCTTCTGATATGCACCATGTCCCCAGGTGAACTTACTCACGTAGTAATGTTGTTCAGAGATAACCATGTCCTTTCTAGCGGCAAACTTAATCATCCAGAAGCCATTATCGTTGGTTGCTCCATGTAAGTTGGACTTCCCTACGATCAGAGAATAGATATTCTCTTTTTTATGCTTTGGCGTTAAAATCACGTAGAAATACAGGTTTTTGGGAGCTCTTCGTAAACAGGATCTAGCTCTTCACAAAACTTTCCTCTTTCAACATCTGTCTTGTCTTCAGTAGGGATATGGACATTGGTGAATGTGAATCATAGCATTTCTGCTCAACTGTGATGTATGAATAACGCTTGCTTACAACTTTGAACACTTTTATTTGGTTAGCCATGCCCTTACTGATGGTAAAACCCCTCCCAAATTGTCTTTCAGATCCTCCGTCGTAGAAAATTATAGTGTTTCTGCCTGCTTCGCATCACAATCATTAATTTATGATACATTCGTGTATAAACATTCCCATGTGCATAATTGCGAACAATTTTTTTTTACGTAGCTTTACAATACATCGGTGTAAACGATGTTTAACGTAAGAATGTAATCTTCGTGTACTTTTTGGTTTTCATTTTCTTTAAGCGGTACTAAAATGTTAGTTGATTTACCTGCCCTAGGAAAAAATAACTGTATTTGGAATTTTAATTGCCCTACGTACTTTATACTCTAGTCGCAATACATAAGCGCTCTATAGAAGCAGCAATTACAAATATATATTTGTGTCCAAAAAGTGTGCAAAAACGTGTTTTGCATTTGGAATGTCTGTCCCTTCTTGTACGACAGAGAGAGATCAGTGTCTGTCAGTAGCACCACATAACCTTTAACTCCACAAATATTTTCAAGTACAGTAAGCATGTTAGGCCATAGTAGCAATAGGTAAATCACAATTTTAAGGGACAGTGACAAATATATTTCTCGTTTCGGAAAGTATATTAATTTACAAAAGTCAGCTTGTATGACGGGAGCAATGGACTACTGCAGTGGTCATGGTTTCTAACTATGGCAACGCTGTATACAAATTAATAAGCACTTTAAAACAAATAAAATTGTATTAGTAATAAGATAAGTAATAAAATTTTCCTACGATAGTTAAAAGTCTCTTTCATATTTAAATCTTCCATAAACAGTAATTTTTAGCGCCAAATCGGTTTGCATAGTCGGAATCCGGAAAAAAACCTTTATAATAGTGACTCATCCATCCCTGTATGACTAGTATGTGTTGAGAAAAAGTGACTAGTGAAATAATATAGAACGAAGCGCCAAAGAAACTGGTATAGGCAGGCGTATTCAAATACAGAGATATCTAAACAGGCAAAATACGGGGCTGCGGTCGCCAACGCCTTTGTAAGATAACAAGTGTCTGGCGCAGTTGTAGGACGGTTACTGCTACTACTATGGCAGGTTATCAAGAATGTGAAGTTTGAGCGTGATGTTATAGTCGGCGCACGAGCAATGGAACACAGCATCTCCGAGATAGTTATGAAGTGGGGATTTTCCAGTACGGCCGTTTCACTAGTGTACCGTGAATATCAGGAATCCGGTAAAACATCAAATCTGTGACACTGCTGCGGCCGGGAAAAGGTCCTGCAAGAACGGAACCAACGACGAGTGAATAAATCGTTCAACGAGACAAAAGTGCAATCCTTCCGCAAACTGCTGCAGATTTCCATGCTGGACCATCAACAGGTAGCAGCGTGCGAAACATTCAACGAAACATCATCGATATGCAGTTTCGGAGCCAAAGGTCCACTCGTGTACCCTTGATGACTGCACGACACAAAGCTTTACGCGTTACCTGAGACCTTCAACACCGACATTGGACTGTTGATGACTGGAAACATGACGAGTCTCGTTTCAAATTTTATCGAGCGGATGGACATGTATGGGTACGGAGACAGCCTCATGAATTCATGAACCGTGCATGTCAACAGGGGACTGTTCAAGCTGGTGGAGACTAATGTGGAAGTGTGCAGTTGGAGTGATATGGGACCCCTGATACGTCTAGATACGACTCTGACAGGTAACACGTACGTAATAAACTCTATCTGATCACCTGCATCCATTCATGTCCATTATGCGTTCCGACGAACTTGGGCAATTCCAGCAGGACAATGCGACACCCCATACGTCCAGAATTGCTACAGTGTGGCTCCGGGAACACTCTAGTGAGTTTAAACACCTCCGCTGGCCACCAAACTCCCCAGACATGAACGTTATTCAGCATATCTGGGATGACTTTTCAGAAGAGATCTCCATCACCTTGTAGGCTATTCTTACTGATTAATGGGCAGCCCTACAGCATTCATGGTGTCAGTCGAGTCCATGGCACTTCGCGTTGCGGCACTTCTGCGTGCTCGCGGGGGCCCTACAAGAGATTAGGCAAGTGTAAAAGTTTCTTTGGCTCTTCAGTGTATAATAATAGGAAACATTTCCTCATGTTCTGCAAAATTATACGAGTATTTATCGGGAGACGAACCTGCTTTCAGTTTCTTATGCCATAGCTTCTTAGGCCATCATGAGGTTACAACGGAATGTAGCAATCACAGATAAAATGACTTGCTACTTACACGGATATTATTTATGCGGAATATATAAAAATGATGACATGTAGAGTAATTACATTAAAGATTATTACATTTTTATGTCACACAGTAACAGTAACATTAACTAAAGAAATGAATCATAATGTTTTCAAATATGGAAATACATTTAACAACTAACGTCAGCACAAGGAGAAACATATTTAGCGTATACATGAAAAAAATAGCTACAGATACGGTAATCCCAGCTAGCTCCCAGCACCCACACAGCCACAGACACATAGCATTCTATTCGATGCTGCAGCGGATCGTATCTGTTTCATTATCTGAAACTACCTGTCAAAGAGAACTACAGACCATCAAACATATCGCTTCCAGTAATGGCTACAGCTGTACCCTGACTGATAAAATAGTACGAAAAAAGAAAGTACGTAAAATTACACCACTTCTGTACGCTGGCCAAGGGTAAACAGTGTGTAATCACAAAACTGTTGCATCATCCCACATGTTGGCACAATTTCAGATAACCTAATCTTGCAACTATAGACTTGCCTTTTATAATTCCAACAGCATATCAATATTTGTATTCAATAGTTAAAACAAACTGCAAACCTTCGCAGAGTAGTGTTTATAAAATCACATGCAAGCACTGTGTTGCTCAGGTAAGCAGAGCTGTGGAAATTAGGTTATCCGAACATGAGAGAATATGGAGATTAAGAAATAAACACCCAACCATGTCGATCATCTTTTAACAGAAAACCGCTGATACGGAATGTGAAGTTTCACATTCTCTGCATAGACTTTATGTATACTTTTGCAGTTTTGTAACTACATCTGCGTGACGTAAATGATGTATTTTAATACTCGGAAATATATAGACTTTATACATGTCATCAGTTTTGCAACTTCAGTGTAAATAATATCTGTATAAATAGAGCGTCATTTTATATGTGTGTGCGACATTCAGTTGTCATCTGATAAAGGCTTAAGAAGCCGAAAGACGGTTCGTCACCAAATAAATATAATTTTGCAGCACATAAGGAAGAGTTTCGTATTTAATGTTGTTACAGTGTCCTGCCAAGCGCCAACGGAAAATTCAGTTAATGCTTCAAGCTATATTTAAAGGCTTGTGGTTTATTACTGCTTTCCTTTTTTTCATTTCTGCTGGAAACTGATTAAGGTTGAAAAACACTAAATAGTATATATGTCTGTCTGTACAATGCTTAATGGTAGTTTTTTGTTTTTTTTTGTTTTTGTCTGTCTGGTTGTGTTTGTCGTTTTCTTTCTATCTGTGTATACCATGCGGTTGTGGTGGTAGTAGTGAGCAAATTGTCGGAGGGAGATAATTCAACCAAGGAGACAATTCAACATCTACTAAATGTCGCAGCTAAGATTGGAGATGACAATGACGTTTTGAGTAAAGAAGTGAATCGTTAGAAGGGTGAAAGGAGGGAAGGGTGATCTTCGGGCGTGCCCTCCCCTACCCTTGGTGATGGTATGGCCTCATTGGCGATAACGTTTTCAGGTAAATATGGGGACGATATTTTTATCTCCATGAATAGTTTGCGTATAGCCGCAAAATCAGGGAAGTGGAGTGATGAACAACTGCGAAGTGTTACTCGTTTAAAACTCGTATTGGATGCTAGAACATACGTTACGCGCAATGAAAAATTGCGGACTGCTCAGTCCGTTGCCGATTTTCGGTTCGAGTTAGTGGATCGTCACAGGAAGAAAAATATCTCATGACTTTGCCGTGAATATCTTAATGATGTTGCGTAGAAGCAAAGTGAGCCAATAGACGGTTCTGTGGACCGCATCAGCAGAACCAACATCAGTACGTAAGAACTAACGAATGATGATCACGCCAAAAATCTATTTTGCAGAACAACGGGCTCTGGATGAATTTTTGCAGGACCTGCTGTCAGAAATGTCGTGCAGAGCTCGCATAGAGTTTCCAAGAACCTCGGACGTTGCAATGGCGACTGTAGTAGCGTTGACTTGAATTGATTCAGTGACTACCCCACAGGTAGCGGATACAGTTTTTTAATGCAGAGATGGTATGTTATAGGTGTGCTTCTCCAGGCTACATCCAACGTTTATTTACGAAGCCACAATGTCTGAGGTGCAAGCAAGTAGGACACTGTGTTCCAAACTGCCGCAGGCGCGTAGACGGTAAAATCAACGTAACAGTCGCGCCCCTCCGTAAAGCGGAACAGGGGGCAGTGTGACCACTGTGCAACGCTCCCAATAAGTTCGAATACGGGACATCCCGGAGCAAAATCAGTGGCAGACATCTGTCTATTGAGCTATGTGAAGGGAAGGTCGTCTAAGGTATTACTAGACATAGCATCACAGGTATGTATGGCTAGCCACAGTACACTGAATACAGTGAATTTTAGACCTCCAGGTTAAGTGGTGTGGATGGTAAAAGTGTGAATTCTCTCGGTGCCACATTGATGGGTTTCCGAGTGGCAGGAAGAGACATCCGGATATGTGTGGAAGGAATGGTTCAAATGGCTCTGAGCACTATGGGACTCAACATCTTAGGTCATAAGTCCCCTAGAACTTAGAACTACTTAAACCTAACTAACCTAAGGACATCACACACACCCATGCCCGAGGCAGGATTCGAACCTGCGACCGTAGCAGTCCCGCGGTTCCGGACTGCAGCGCCAGAACCGCTAGAGATATGTGTGGAAGTTCTTCCTATAGTGGTCGTTAGCTACGACGTCATTCTAGTCTGTACTGCCTGATTAAACATCACGCGAAAGTCCATCTACAGCAGCGCACTGTGGAACTGGATGAGACACCGTTCCGACTCGATTTTGTGGCTGAAAGAATTGAACTGTAACAAGGAACACCCGGGACGTCATGTAACCAAATTAAACATCATGCACAGTCTCCTAGACTCGGCTCGCGGCGTTCGATACCGAGAGGTACAGGAAGACTGTTCTGGATGAGCCTAGGAGCTGATCGGTTTATTAATATTGTGTGTGTGTGTGTGTGTGTGTGTGTGTGTGTGTGTGTGTGTGTGTGTGAGTGATAGAGCCCCTAACTTAAGATTAAATAAGACAGAAGTAATAGATTATATTCCATCTAAATTCCTCTAAGCTCGTTCGACCTCACGTGAATGACACAATTCCAGGACGTTGGATTGGAAGTGGAGGAGCAGAAGATGAACTTCATCGCCGTTGGTCTTCGAGGTCTACAGACCTCACACCTTGTGACTATTATCTGCGAGGCTACGTGAAAGACCGCGTTTTTATCCCCCCCGCCCCCTCCAATGCTTGACACACTTGAAAGTCTGCGATAACGCGTTGTTGAAGCTGTGAATTCGATAGCTAATGAGCCAACGTTTTGATATTTGCGTGTAAGACATGCTGCTCACATTGAAAGCATAAAAATTTGAACTTTTCTCTTTCCAGAAACGTTGTAATTGTGTTTCTATCTTCTGTAGTTTGGAAGCAATAAATGTCCGAAATCTGTTCCTCCATTTTAAATAAAACGTACAAGAACAAAGAGGGAACAATAAGAGTGGAGAACCAAGAAGGAAGTTCTCGGATTAAAAAGGATGTCGGACAGAGTTGTAGTCTTTTGTCCCTAGTGTTCAATTACGGAAAAAAAGGAAGGTTCAAGAGTGGGATTAAAATTCGAGGTGAAAGGACATTCGCTAATGACATTGCTGTCTTCAGTGAAATTGAAAAAGAAGTACTGGATCTTTGAGCGGAACGAAGAGTCTAACGAATAAAAAATATGGACTGAAAGTAAATCGAAGGAAGATGGAAGTAACGAGAAGCAGTACAAATGGTATATGGAGAAACTGAACATCAAAATTGATCGTCACTAAGTAGACGAAGTTAAGAAATTTTGCTATCAAGGCGGCAAAATTACCCATAGGGGACAGAGCAAGGAGGACATAAAAAGCAGACTAACACCGGCAAGAAAAGCATTCCTTTCCCAGAGAAGTCCACTAGTATCAAACATAGGTTTTAATTTCAGGAAGAAATTTCTAAGAATGTACATTTGGAGCACAGCAGGGTATGGTAGTGAAACATAGACTATGGGAAAACCGGAACTGAAGAGAACAGAAGCATTTGAGATATGATGCTACAGAATAATACTGAAAATTAGGTGGACTGTTAAGGTAAGGAATGAGTCGTTTTATGCAGAATCGTCAAGGAAAGGAATATGTGGAAAACACTGCCAAGAAGGAGGGACAGAACTGAAGGGACTGGTAAGAGACACAAGGGGAAAAATTCCATGGTACTAGAGGGAGCTGTAGAGAATAAAGATTAAGGAGGAAGACAGAGATTGTAATATATGCATCATGTAATTGCGACGTTGGTTGCAAGTGCTGCTCTGAGATGAAGAGGCTGGCACGGGAGAGGAGTCCGTGGTGCGCTGCATCAAGCCAGCCAGACGACTGATGACCAAAAACAAAAAAGGACAGGAGTCACACATGAGCAAAAAAAAAAAGGTACTGAGTGGCGTGTAGAAGATACTGAGTGATGTGTACTACATAGGTTTGAAAAATATGAATATAATCGATAAAAACAGAAATAATTTGTGGAAAGATAGGATGTCATCGTGAATGGCACTTTGGTTGGACATGATAGTGTTGATAGTGACTGTCTCTTACTGTCTGGGCTGTTTGTACAGTCAGCTATAGTATAAATGCCCACGATTAGTGCGCAGAAATGTTTGTTCAAACAGAAAAATACATCTGCTCACACTCTGGCCCCAGTGATGGCAAAAGCTCAGGGTCAGGACTTTGAACAGTTTCCGATGTGTTCTTTTCCCCAGATACAATTCCGATAAGCTTTTTTCTTCTCTATATTCAGTTGATTTATAGGGAGGAATGAAGGGATTAGGTACCTCAAGTAAATATGGCGCACTGCAGGAAACAAATATATGTTCTGAGGGAAGAATAAAATAGAATCTCGCTGAACCTAACGGATCAAATTAAGTCAAGACCAAAGTATAAAATAATTTGTTTGGCAAAAAAAGTTTACTATTTTTCTTTTTTTTTACGAACTTAGCTGTCCACTGTTGTAAAGATCTTTGAAGAAGGAAATAAGTGTATCTTCTGAAATTAAAAGGAATGTAACGTTTCATAGTATTCTTCCGGAGTGTGAGGCTATCATGTTGAGGTTGGGAACTTTATCTGAACAATTCGTATAGTCCTTTTAACTACAGATTATAGGCTCACTTCGCAAAAACAATTGAACGGCCAAGTGATTACACTATAAGACATTCAAATAAAAAAGAGACACACCTTTGATCGAAATCCATGTTATATTCGAGATGCGCCTAAGGCTCGTGCTATTACAATTAGCGTACCTCTTCTTTCAGTACACTAAGGTGGAAAAGTCACGGTACAGCGATATGCACAGTACAAATGGCGATAGTACCGAATACTCAAGGTATAAAAGAGCAGTGCAGTGGCGTAGCTGTCATTTGTTCTCAGGTGATCTATGTGAAAATGTTTCGGACGTGATTATGGCCGCGGAAATTAACAGACTTCGAACGCGGAATGGCAGCTGGAGCTAATTTTCAGTATTCTTCAGTGCACCATATCTCAAATGCTTCAGTTTTCTTCTGTTCCGGTTTTCCCACAGTCTATGTTTCAGTACCATACACTGCTTTGCTCCAAATCTACGATCATAGAAATTTCTTCCTGAAATTAAGACCTATGTTTGATACTAGTTGACTTCTCTGGGCCAGGATGCTCTTTTTGCCAATGCTAGTCTGCGTTTTATGTCCTCCTTGCTCTGTCCCCTGTGGGTTATTTTGCTGCCTTGATAGCGCAATTCCTTAACTTCGTCTACTCCGTGACGATCGGTTTTGATGTTCAGTTAGGGCATTCAATATTCCGAGATTCGCAGTGTCAAAAATGTGTCAAGAGTACCAAATTTCAGGCATTACCTCTCAAAGCGGACAACGCAGAGGCCTTCACTTAACGACCGAGAGCAGCGGCGGTTGCGTTGAGTTGTCAGTGATAACAGGCAAGAAAAACTGCCTGAAATAACAGCAGAAATCTTTGTGGAACGAACGATGAATGTATCCGTTAGGACAGTGTTGCGAAATTTGGCGTTAATGGGCTACGGTTAATGGGCTACGGCACCAGAAGACCGACACGAGTACCTTCGCTAACAGCCCGACTACGTCTGCAGCGCCTCTCCTAGGCTCGTAACCTAATCGGTTGGACCTTAGACGACTGGAAAACCAACCATGGCCTGGTCTGATGAGTTCCGATTTCAGCTGGTAAAAGCTGATGGCATTTTGGATTGAATTTGAATTTGTGGTAAGGACTATGGGACCAAACTGCGGAGGTCATCGGCCCCTAGGCCCACGCACTACTTCATCTAACTTAAACTAAGTTACGCTAAGGACAACACACACGCCCATGCCAGAGGGAGGACTCAAACCTGCGACGGGGGGATCCACGCGAACCGTGACAAGACGTCTGAGGCCGTACGACTACCCCGCGCGGCCGAACTGGTGGTATGGTTCGAGTGTGGCGCACACCCGAGTTGTCAACAAAGCACTGTGCAAGCTGGTGATGGCTCCCAAATGGTGTAGGTTGTGTTTACAGGGAATGGACTGGGTCCTCTGGTCCACCTGAACTGATTATTGACTACAAATGGTTATGTTCGGCTACGTGGAGACCATTTGCAGCCATTCATGTTATGGATGACAGTGTGCCATGTCACCGGGTACAATTGTTCCCAATTGGTTTGAAGAGCATTCAAGACATTTCGGGCGAATGACGAGGCCAGCCAGATTGTCCGACGTGAATCACGTCGAAAATTTATCGGACGTAATCGAGAGGTCAGTTCGTACATAGAATCCCGCAATAACAGCATTTGCGTAATTGTATTCGGCTAAAGAGGCAGCAAGACTCAGTATTCCTGCAGAGGACTTCCAACAACTTGTTGAGTCCATGCCACGTCAAGAGGCTGCCGGCATGATATTAGGAGGTATCACATGACTTTTGTCACCTCAGTGCGTGTCACAGTTGTCTTCCTCCTCCCAGATATGGGGCCAGTATCAGTTACATTGTGAACAATCCTACCTTTCCTCATCGCTATCTCTGTCTCATCGACCTCTATCCCTCTCTCATTCGCTTTTTGTCTGTTAGTAATTCTCACGCTGCCCAATTCACTCTCTAGATTTCATTGTTTCACAACTTGTACGACACTTTTCTGTTACCTTTTAATCTGTCTGTATGAACAGAACTGACATTATTGTAATAAATATTTTGATTACCGTTACAGCTATCATTATCATTATCATACATGTATGCTCAGTGGCTGAGGATTCAGCTCGGGCCATGTGTCACAATGTAAACAATACAGTTGCAAGTTAACGTCAATGTTGAACATTATCTTGCACTAATAACGAGTACATTATCAAACTGTAATTTGTTCTAAGACGCGATTTTCTTGCTGCAACCTGTAATCAGAGTATACACCTGTGCGATCAAGACCGAAAATGAAAGTGTCAGTATCAAGTGGTGGCGGACTGCTTTACGATTTCTGAAACTGATGACAATTTTTGTTGCACTGGAGTACTTCGGGAATTTTCAGACCTTCAAATTAGAATTTGAGCGTTTGTATAGAATTCCATACTGGTTGAGGACACAGTTTCAGTAAATCGATTATCTTAAGTTACTGCAGCTGGAAGCCAGCAGTGCTGACCCAGATGGCACCGGGAGTGGCAACCCAGACCGTGGCAGTTTGCCATGCTGCGGCGTTAACGAGGCCAAAGTTCGATTTATAAGTCGTATTCACTCGAATATTAAGAGGTCAAATTGCCAGTCGCTTGAAAAACAAGTAAGAGCACGACCACAACAAATATATCGTTCATCGAACAATAAGCGTCATTTAGACGAGCTACGAAATATACCTCTGTCATTTACAAGTAAAAAATATAAGAAAAAACTTATGCTGACGACGCTTCCATGGCAGCACAATGATCATCTTTCATGAAGGTTATCCAGAAGATCACACGCAGAGCTGTCAAGACACTAAGATGTCAACTATCTCAAGCCAAATCCCGGAAAGTCGGAGTGCCTTCCGCTTAAGCAACAAAGAGGCAACAAGAGCATCCAAGATAGAACGAAGAGGAAAAACTTTTCCAAAAATTCTGAGAATAATATTGGACCACTCTGAACTCTAAAAAAAAAAATTCATTAGAATTAAAGGTTTGATAGCCTTTTGTCTCAACAGGTGCCATGCAGGAGATGACATGACAACGATCCCTCGTCGACTTCACAGAGAAATGATTGTCAACGCAGTTGCCTGTATCAGGCAGAGTCTTCAATCAAACACCACCTTCAAATGCATCATATTTAATAACATTTGTCAGTGAAGTTGAAGAAGCTGTGCAACGCCTACCTTTGAATGGTGCAAATGAGATTAGACGGGAAATTTACAGAGCTCTTATGAAAGCTCGTCCAATCGAAGCAACATATCCTGCTCAGAAATGGCTGCACTACAATGCCTCCAAGATGTCGACACTCAATGGTACACAAGACGGAAAAAGGTAACGTGAGAGTTACCTCACAGCCTTTATGTTAAAAAGGTGTATGTTTGTTGAAGAAAGTCCAGCCCCTCTGAAGACTGAGTATGACCCCGTAGGGAAATTGCAAAGAAAAACTTCACCGCTCCTAAATTATTCCTCCTTACCTCAAGAAATCACAAACAGACTAATACTACCTGGTTGTCTTCCTAAAATTCATAAAGAGGGTCTACCCGGCCTTCCTAAAATTCATAAAGAGGGGCTACCTGTAGAACCAATAATAAGCAACATTGCTGGATCTACATAGGAGAGCGAGACCAAGAGATGAATACACTAAGCAGATTCAGAAGGATGTAGGCTGCAGTAGGTACTGGGAGATGAAGAAGCTTGCACAGGATAGAGTAGCATGGAGAGCTGCATCAAACCAGTCTCAGGACTGAAGACCACAACAACAACAACACATAGGATTTAGTTTGAGAACATTTGTGGGAAAATATTCATACCACTCGTGCAGCCCAGTTGACTTCATCACTAGACTCGGGGAAATTCAGCCATATATATATATATATATATATATATATATATATATATATATATATATATATATATATATATCAGGTACTTAGTTACTTTTGATATGTTCCCACTCTTTACGAGCATACGAATCTCAGAGTCGTTTACGCTGATCAGCAATGAATTTCCCGTCGGCATCTACATACATTGTTGTCAGTTGTATTTACGGCACTCTTCGTGGTTTGTGTCTACATATATAACTGTTAACCGGTTATGTTTGGCCTACTGTTGTCCGTCTCGATTCATGGCTCGCTTGAGGTACCGAGGATCCATACTTTGCACTTAATTTAACGATCCGCTAACCGCATCATTTATTCATAGACAAGTAATGTTCGGCTCCGTCCATGTTGCAACTTTAATGTCAGGATTAACGGTATTTAAGTTGTTGATGTGGCTTCTAGGCTACGAACCGGTCGTTAAATAAATTATTTACAAAATCATCCAAACGGTTATTATTCAAGATGTCTACTTTTGACTGCAATTGTCCCTCATACAAAATAGTGTATAATAAATTTAAGGTTGAGATCACTGTCTTATTCCCACACACTCTTACCTCAACCCGTTTTATGTTTAACAAGGAATTTTTTGAACAGACTGACAGGGTCGCTGTGAGAAAGTCTCTTTCTATCTTGATGCAAACTTTTTTATGTAGAATTTTGAGGAGAGAAACTTGGACTCGAAATACCCTAAGACTTAAACCAAATGGTTTTAGGAGATACGTTGACGATACTTTCATGGTGAGGTTTTGTGAAGAGGGGAAAGTAATGGAGTTTTTTCAGTATCTCAACTCCAGTAATAACAACATCCAGTTTACCATGGAAACAACAGAAGATGATTATTTGTCGATTCTTGGCTGTTTTGTTAGACAGAACAATGGTGAAACTTCGGTTCATTCAGTTTATCGCTAGTACACTCACACCGTTTTAAGTCTACACTCTTAGAGTTGTCGGCATTCCTCAAAAGCCATGGGTGTGCTTAACAGTTGTAATTAGAAAACACACAATCTTCGACTCCGAGTGACTGCCTGAAGAGTTTACTCACCTAAGGTAGTGCTCAGAGAAACTGGTTATTCTTACCAGTAGTTAAAGCACAAAATCGACAACCGGACGAGGATAATAGCACGCCAACAAAACTTCTGGCTTTTCTTTCATATTTCGTCAATGTCTTGTCCAGGATAGGTAGAATCCTCCGAAAATATCAAGTTAAAATGGTATCGATGAAAGCTTCACTCTATCACTGGTGACACTCCGTCGCCAGTTATTAAGGCGTGGATAATGTGAGTGTCGTCCTGTTCTCCGCCTACCTTTCACGAATGTGCAGAAACATACTAGACGACAAAGGCGTGTGGAACGACGTCACTGGAGACCTGAATGGAATCAGATAGTGTTTTCGGACGAATCCAGGATCTGTTTATTTGAAAATGATGTCGTCATTTTGGTTTGCCGCATACATTGGGAGCGGCATCACAGTGACTGGATTCGCAAGGACATACAGCGCCAAATTCAAGGCCTTCTGGTTTGGAATGCCATTGGGTACAATCACAAATCCCAGTTGGTGCCTGTCCAGGACACTGTGATCCAGTCTGACCCACGTGAATAAAATCCTGCGACCGGTAGCCGTATCCTTTCTTCACAACACCCCAGCCACTATTTCTCAGCAAGACGGTGCACGATCACATGTTACTGCACGAACACTTGCTTTCCTGGTGTCACAAGATGTCAACCTTTTGACCTGGCCCGTCAGATCACTAGATTTGTCACCAATCGGAAATGTGTGGAATCTGGTGAAACGATGGGTGCATCGCTGTTACACAGAGCCACCCACCATGGAAGAACTTTGGAACCAGATGAATGAAGCATGAATGACTAAACCAAAGGATGCCATTCACGCCTTATAAGCGTCGATGCCATCACGCATGGAACAAGTTATCAGGACCCACGGCGGACCCTTTGCCTACTAGGCAACAGAACACATGGTGAACCAAGGTAACTGAAATGTTAATCATTTCCGCGGAACGTACTAATGTTTATGCCCTATGAATATGAGTGTCCTATCTCTAGTTGTTCAAGGTGTTCTGTTTTTTTTCTGAACACGAGTGTAATGTGTCTTTCATATTGGCTGTAATATGCCAACTTCTGTAACAGTGCTGCTATGCCTCAGAAACTGTAGTTACCGACTGTTATAGTCATCCAGAACGAGAACTTCCCTCTGAAGTGGACTGTGCGCTGATATGAAACTTGCTGGTTGATTAAAACCGTGTGCTGGACCAGAACTCGAACCTCAAAGGTTTGTATTACAAGAGGAAATGCTCTACCAGTGAACGTGCATGAGCACGACTACCGACCGTTCTCACCGCTATGCTTCTGCGATCACCTCACCTTTTACCTTTCAAACATCCTTTCTTCCAGGGGAGCTAATCCTGCATGTTTCGCAGGAGAGCTTGTGTGAAGTCTGGAAGATAGGAGATGAGGTACTAGCGGATGTAAAGCTGTGAGGCAAGTCGTGGGGGGGTAGCTTAGATGGCATGCCGGCACGGTAGCTCAGCGTGTTCGGTCAGAGGGTTAGCTGCCCTCTGTAATAAAAAACTGAGTCAATGGCTCAACACTGAACTTGAACTGGTGTCATGGGACATCCGCACCGAACAAATGAAACGAACAAAATCGAACAAAAAATGAGAACAATAAAAAAGATGGTAGAGCAATTGTCCGTGAAAGGCAAAGTTTCCAGTTCGAGTCCCTAACTGGCAAGCAGTTTTAATCTGCCAACAACTTTTATTATAGTCATTTTCCATTGAGTGTATATCACTTTTCCGTGTGATGCAAAGGTATTATACTTTAAAAGTCGACGTTGATCACCAAGGTAAAAAACGCGAGTATGTAGTGTCTGTGTTACCTTTTGTTGGTTTTCTCGAAGGTATGCGACAACGAGGAACGTGGAGAATTTTCTGATGTACGTAAGTAATTTTCAACGTTTAAGTTGCATATTTAGGACGCCGACCGCATTTTTTGAATCTGTAATGGACCTACTTTCTTCTCTGACACTGCAAAAGGTCTTTGAAAAGGACATCTGTGACTGAACAAGTATGGAACTTGATCAGATAGTAACAAGATAACGGCTCCGCTAACCTCTATCCAACCGCCAGGAGAACAGAATAGAAAGGCAACAGGCTTTCTGCACCAAAAATGACCTTCATTACGGTCATAGGTTTTGAATTAGAAAATCCATAGCTGTACCACCCGTGACCTCACAAGCTCTGCCCACAACATCTGTGACCTCACCGCCATCACATGACGAGCCACATCCACTACCCCCTCCCCCCCCTCCAACCTCCTCCTCCAATTAAAGCCCAGCATCTTACCTACCTTTAAAACGAACAGCCAGTAACAACCCGGTATGATAATGGATCAATCATACTTTCAAACCCTTCTGAAGCCATATCACCTCCGCGTGTTTCTACGTTATTTCTTGGAAATATGATAATCAGAGAGATTCCTATATCGAGATTTGATATTGTTCTTTTCTAGTTGTGTTGGTAATTGCATAGTGCACTCCATATACTTTGCTTGTCTGCACACAGCCAAGTACTTACTCTAAAAACTATCACGTGATGCAACCTAGGCAATACAAGAAGGATATGGAACACTGCATCTGTATGGATGTTCAAAAAGGCGTGAAAGGTATAAATACAATAAAAACACTGAGTCTCGTAAGTCTGTATATTAGGGAACAATATTGAATACAGAACATTCAGATCTTTTTTTTGATATGTACAACTTTTAGCTTACATTGCCAGTTTTAATCTTTTTCATATCTGCAACACGTAGGTTACAATTTTAGCTTACATCATTTCTGTATTACAACATTTAGCTTACAATTCCAGTTTACATTTACAACACTCTGATTGCAACCTCTTTTCTACATACACAACAGCTAGCCTACATTCCCACTTTAAATCTTTTCTGTATAACACATATGTTACGATTACAGTATGTTACTGTTAAATCAACATTTGCGACACACAATAACGACGCCATGGAATTGTGTTCACTTTATCGTCAAGAACGAAACCGTTATCACCTTTAGCCAAAAGAGCTAATGTGCATTGCTTTATGGCCAAAACTCTATGCAGCTTTGATCGAATTATGTGCTGCTCAGTCGATCTTTCAGTATCATTTAATACACATTCTCGATAATCATCAACGCTGAGTTCTTCTGAGGATGTGTGTTTTAAACTTTTTGTCTATACATTACACCTTGTACCCTTGTTTCGAGAGCATACATTTTTGCTCATAGTTCTGAGAATTCTGTAATAATCTTTCTTGGCAATTCATTTATTGTGGGATGTTGTTCGTATTAGTAAGATAAGCCGAAGTGCCGAACTACGTATGCACATCACCTTGAATAACATCATAAACATTTGTACTTATTACATGCTATAGCATATTAGTCCAACCGTTTATGTGTGACATATTGTAACATTTTTTGACTCATATTTCTTCGATATACAGCCATAATCAAGAACTACAAGCTGTCTCTTGAAAATGTCTAAATTGCCATTCCTACATCTAGAAGTTTATCAAAAACAATGTCAAGTCTGCTTAATTAAATTGCAACCAAATTTTCATTAAATATAAGACTACGCTTGAAAAGAAGTATTGCCATCAGAGCAGCAGCTTCTTACCTATCTTCCTAGCTCGTTACTAGTAAAACATCACTCTTTTCTCATAGGTCTTGCAAAAAAACACTGTTGTTCATAATTTTGAAGAAATTTATTACGAAATAGTTCTTTGCATTCACGTGTTCCTCAGCATTAACATCGATGTACATTTTCATCCAGGGATCTTGAATGAATGATAGTATTCGATGAATTTTGATTAGGGTAAGATTATTGTTCAGATATTGCTTTAAATTTCCACAGGGAATGATATAATTTTTCTTATTGTATAATGTGGAAGTCAGCCTCTTTGGAGCTCCTGTCTTGTTCATGTTAGGTGGTAATACAGGTTTCTTTGGACATGATGATGCATCTTAGCGAAGTTCATGTAAATTTTCTCGAAATTCAAGACCCACTTCTAAAATTTAACGTATGTCTGAATCATCAGGTGTGCTCATTACATATAAACTGTCCACAGTCATACAGAAGAATCAGAGAGTGGTAGATACTGATCATGGCCCACGTGTTAACAATGAGGAGTATAAGACTCATCATTATTTTCATCATAATAAGCCATGTTCCTATTGCTTGAAAATGCATGTTTATGTGAACAGTGAACAATACCACCTCTGACTCCAGCTCAACAAATTGTAATCTGATCTATTTGTGTAATACGCTGTAATTTTCCACGGAAATTGTCAAACACATCGGCCAAAAGTAAGATGTCAATTTTCAAATATATGTCGGAATAATCTCCTAAAGTTTTGATTCAGTTAAATTCCACACCCTGCACGTTATTTCGTAATGTAATTCTTTGATTGGAATTTCTCCAGTCAGCAAACTTTTTGAACTCCTCAATTGATGGTTACTATTCCTCCAACAAAAAGGATTCGTCAGATACGTGCTCGTAAGGAAAGACGCCTTTCTTATTGATCAAACTAAACTGTTCGCTGTTGAGATTATACTCTCTTGTTATTTTCAATACATCAGACTTAAATGTGAGACACATCTTTCTGGAGAGCATGTCAGAAAATTGAACGAACCTATAAAGCAAAATTTTATTTCGCTACGTCAGTGGGGTGTGACAGATGTAGTGCATACTTTGCATGTTTCCACGTTCACAACAGTCGCAGAAGCATGGTCTGGATTTGTTTTAGTCGTTTCTTTTACTCGTTCACAAAGGTTCTTCATTATGAAGTGTGCAACACAATTCGATAGATTGTGAAACAGAACAGGCACCATAAAATTAGGTCCATAATTTAAATTACATCCATCACGTGTGGCGCCATGAAATCAGCTTGTAAAATGGCAGTGATCTCGGTGTTTCACGTCAGTCTCTATGGAGCGTTCCTTGCAGATTTGGCAAATTTATGTCGTTAGAAATACCTCTTCCTCTTCCAAAACTAATAATTATATCCTTGTTTTGTAACAATTAATTTTTATGCGCCCTGCAACCCGATACAGCTGTTTGCTAAACCATTTTGCTAAACCATTCTACACAGTCTGCACCCCAGTACAGGTGAGACTGAATATTCGTCACTGTAACTGCAGTGCACATAGAATGCACATGAATTGCGTTAGTAATACCTTTGTAGATCAAACATTCGGTGTCTGCATACATAACAAGTAACAACTTTAATTGGTTTTTGTATGATTCGAATTTCGTGAACTGTTTCTCCCCTTTGAGCATTATGTTAGTGCCTGCATTTGTCGGCAATCAACTGAATAACAGTCAATTTCTCTTTAGAATGGAAGTAGGATGAGCAGCGATCACATACTTCATTTGAATGATGACAACCAGTGATGGTACGATTTGCTAGTCTCAAAAGTTTGTTATGTAGCAGAAGTGATTAATTTTTGTGTTTGTGAAAGGCAGCGTTAACAGATTCACATACTCTTAATTTTTATAGTGCTTCGAGACATACAGCGGAACCATTTGAAACTTTTGATTTATGCTTTTATTCCCTCCTACTCATGCACTCTCGCTCTGATTACTGAATATCATAAATCTCCACAAACACATTCACATTGTTTTCTCAGATATTCGCACGTAATTCAGTTCAGCATGAAATGTAATGTTCGTACAGTTTTACGTCTGTAAATAATGACGATAACTAGACACACAGTTCACATGGTCATTTGCTAGGCGGAAACCAGCTGTAATTGGTGTCTTGAAACAATAATCATCGTTGTTTGAATCCACATTTATGAAGAAACTTTTCTTTGTATCACTTTTGGTAATTTTCTGTTGTCTCCCAACATTAAATTCTTTATTTATACTCGCATTAACGCAAAGCATCATGATTTCATTTAACGGTCACAAATAACTGTGAACTTGGAAAGTTCCCAGTTTCTTTTTTTTTTTTTAAGTCAGTCACATTGGTTAAAACCATTCATTGATATTATACAGTGACAGAGATGCGTTGGTGTTCATATACCTTTCCCTAATCTCACCAGACTTCAGGAGTAGGAGTTTACAGACAAGTGAGGTATCAAATGTTTTTTATTCCAGTCTTTGATCACAATATGAATTCTTTAGACGATGACCGGTTTCAGTCCGTAATGACCATCCTCAGATCTATAATATACAAATATATGCACCTAGTGAGCAGTGTGTCTTTCAACATAATACAGCAATATGTATCACAATATACTATCATACAACCAGGGAAATGTACAGAAAATACGGTAAAACGTACCTTTTTTACATCATGTCCTAAAGTGATAGGGCCATAATGGCATCGCCAAAAAATATAAATATAATCAGCGTAGCGTTGTCATATAGATCTAAAATAAGGTGCAGAATAGGCCGCATCGTCCACACAGTCTTTATTGCAAGTGGCTACTGAAGTACAGTAGCAGCCAGAAATCTGTTTGCCTACATCCTCACTAGATGTCGCTACTGTCGGCTTAGATGTAGTCATCATTTACGCAAAAAATATAATCTGATAAAAACATTATGTAAAATACATGTAGCAGACTTTTAAAATTGATAACTATCATAGAAACCGATTGTGGTACATTAAAAGACGAATACAGTTACCATATACAATTATTAAAAGGAAATATATGAATAGAATAGGACCGATCCTTTTTATGGTGAATTTACGGTCAATTAATATACGTATTACATTGCCTGTAGCAACCTATAAATTGCCTATGAAAGATAAAATGTCTATATGACAGCTGAAAAAAGGACAGATCAGACTGGAACAAAAAAAAAACATTTGACAGTATTGGATCACTGTTTGTATACGCGACCATGTCACAGTTGATGAAACAAGTGAGGTATGTTACGTGGTCGATTCAGCTCAGACACCCTTTCAGATGGCAGCACAGCAGAAACATTAGAGCCTACTAATGGCTGTTAAGAGTACCCTATGTGTGCTATTGAGTACTTGTAAGAATATTTGTTATTAAAATTGTACAATGAAACTTCACTGATTACGAAAGCATAGCCTAATTATGTAATTGTCTCTATGTAAGCTGATCTCTCCGTGAGGGAAAAATACCATTAGTAATTGAAAGTGGTCTTCTTCCAAGATATAGAGGAAGTACTGTCGCTTTTGTCGTTTCGAGCCTTGATGCGTGTGGGGAGCCAATAAGCAGTCGGCTTTCAACAGTGTCAGTGGTGTAAAGCAGTGAAAACCCGACTACTGTCATTAAATTTTCTCGGATGGAAGAATACAGGCCTTATTGAGCGTCGCTCCACGTCGTTGACGATGAATGTCAAATTGAACCGGGTGATGAGGCTAACTGTTGGAAAGCAACAAACTGTCGTGCTGAGCTGGGAAGTTTCAAAGATATTCCAATTTCACTGGCTGCTGAATATTATTTTTCAGCTTTAATAAGGCAAGATCATTCATTTCTTATTTTCGTTTTGTAGAGAGAGATTAGCTTTCTTTCTTTTTGCTTCTCACATTTGAAAAAGACAATACATTTGTTTGTCAAAATCTTATCAGAATGCAAGGTATATCAAAAAGAATCATCTGATTAAAAAAAAAATCATAACTATTATGTGATTTGAGATATGTACATGAACAATGTAAACTCTCGAGTTTTAGGTAGCAGCAGTGTGCGCCCACTTGACTTCTAGTAAAAATGGTGTCGAGACAACAAAACACGTTCTGTCTTCCAGTTTTGAGCAGTGCGGGTCAGTAATAACTGTTCAGCGTGCCATTTTTTATGACTTTTGTAATAGGTATCGTGTGGATCCTCAACAGCACGTTAGACGATGGTATGAACAATTCCGAAAAACAGGTCGTTTGTGAAAAGGCAAATCGCGGAGCCGTTCCCGAGTGTCTGACACAGACGTCGAACGCACAAAAAGTCCGCAGAAATCAGCTCGCCTTGCAGCTCGACAGCTCAGCATGCCCCCGATGTCCGTGTGGTGTGTGTTGCGTCGACGTTTACACATGAAACCATACAAAATTCAGCTACTGCAAGCTCTTCGTGAAGGTGACAAATAACAACGTGCAGAGTTCTGTAATTTCGTTCTTGGCAAGATTGAGGATGACAGTTTTCTTCTACACTTAGTGTTTAGTGACGAGGCAACATTCCATTTAAATGGAAAAGTGAACCCTCATAATGTGAGAATATGGGTTACGGAACAACCACATAGAATTGCGTAACATGAGAGGGATTCTCCAAAATTTAATGTGTTTTGTGCAGTTTCACAGGAAGAGATGTATGGTCAATTTTTCTTTGCCAAGAACACTCTTACAGGTAGCACATGTCTCGATGTGCTTGAGAACTTCCTTTTCCCACAGCTGGAACTGATTCGAACGACTTTATGTACCAAGAGGATGGGACACCGCCACACTGTCGACTGGAAGTGCAGGAATGTTTAAATCAAAGGATTACTGAACGATGGATCGGTCGCACTGGGCCAAATGATTCAGCCTTAATGAGTTTTCACTCTGCAGCGGAGTGTGCGCTGATATGAAACTTCCTGGCAGATTAAAACTGTGTGCCGTACCGAGACTCGAACTCGGGACCTTTGCCTTTCGCGGGCAAGTGCTCTACCAACTGAGCTACCCACGCACGACTCACGCCCCGTCCTCAGAGCTTTACTTCTGCCAGTACCTCGTCTCCTAGGTTCCGAGTTCGAGTCTCAGTCCGGCACACAGTTTTAATCTGCCAGAAAGTTTCATATCAGCGCACACTCCGCTGCAGAGTGAAAATCTCATTCTGGAAACATCCCCCAGGCTGGGGCTAAGCCATGTCTCCGCAATATCCTTTCTTTCAGGAGTGCTAGTTCTGCAAGGTTCGCAGGAGAGCTTCTGTAAAGTTTGGAAGGTAGGAGACGAGGTACTGGCAGAAGTAAAGCTGTGAGGACGGGGCGTGAGTCGTGCTTGGGTAGCTCAGTTGGTAGAGCACTTGGCCACGAAAGGCAAAGTTCCCGAGTTCGAGTCTCGGTCCGGCACACAGTTTTAATCTGCCAGGAAGTTTCGATTCAGCCTTACATTGCTGGCCTCCAAGGTCACCGGACCTGACTGTACGTGATTATTTCTTGGGGAGTTTATAAAAGACTGTTTATGTGCCTCCGTTACCAACAACAGTGAACGAGCTGAGACATCGCATAACAGCAGCTGTCGAAGCTGTAACTCAAGACATGCTCGCTGCAGTGTGGGAACAATTTGAATATCGCATTGACATAAGCCGCGCATCTCAAGGGGGACATATTGAACACCTATGAATAAGTATGGAAATTTTTGAGTTTCCCTTTCATAAAAAAATTCATTGTATATGTTTATTAGTTTCATAAATACAGACGTGCCAAATCGGATGATTCTGTTTGATACACCCTGTATTTCTAGTGATCTCAATCTGAATATTTCACCTAATTCTTCCTTTTTTCATGCTGTTTAAGAAAAGTATTTTTAAGGTATATTTGCAATAATTTGACCAATGTGTTCACATCTCAGTAGTCGTTTCACTTACGTAGTTTTAAACTGGTAACTAAAGTTAACATCAGCTTTGCTATTTCATGAGTAGTTGGGACTAAACCACGAGAGATACAAATTACAGTAGTATTCTGTTGAATACTATAGTAGAAGAAACGTATCAGTTGTTACTTCACGAACTATTTGTGTTGAAACTATCAGCTGATTTAGTCAGGGGTAATACATAAAAGTTTAAGTTTGCTAATGAGGAAAGATGTCTAGCACTAACATAAACAATAGATATTATATATAATAATATATATTGTGTATCACATTCATATAAATAATAGATATAGTTTTACCATTTTGGTTTTACTAGAGTAGAACAGCTGTGCGAAAGTAAAATTTGGTGATCAATTATTTAATGCGCTAAACAAACATGTATTCTGTTGAGACTGGTGACCGACATTAAATGTAACAGGTTCACAGCTGTAATTTCGCAAGTTGTGTCGTACTAATCCCTGCCTCAATTACAAGTACCAGCATTGTTATCTTGGGAGGAAAAGTATTCAGTTGAAGCATTACATTGGTAGTTGTGAAAAGATCAGTATTTGTGTGCTTTAGTAACAGTCATGTAACTCTGCGTTAAGTTCTTTGAAAAGACAATAGCCTTGAAAGTGAAAAATGTAATGTTTCAGGCCACATTAGGTAATTTAAAACTTCTTACTTAAAGTGAACATTAACTGAAAGTAATTGAGTTTAGGTTCAGTGTGTCGTATCAGATGACAATTCGTCTTTAGACATTTGTGGCCCAATGATAATTTAAAGTTAAATTCACTGTATAAGTGCTTGTTCTTTCTGACAGTGTGTTAATTTGAAATATATAATATAATTCATGCAGCGAATCTTCATAACTAATGTGATTTCATTAGAGGAGGTTTGGTTTAAATCTAACCCGTGGACATTACACAACGTAAATAATAAACCACATGACCGTTACAATATACTTGCGGAGGAGAATCGCTGCATAACTGTAGAAAGACTGCTAAATGTTTTGAAGTTTAGCGTGGATCCATACACGCGGTATTGTACAGAGGAATGCGGCATCGGATCGTTTGCGCTACATGAATACTGCTACCCTAGCACATCCTAAATGAGCTTAGAGACCACATTATTCGATACTAGCACGACGGGAGACAGTTTTGAGAGAGTACTGTGGCTATGGATGGAACACTGTACGAGCATCTCCATCTGCCAACAAACAGGATGTTACGAATGGAGACATCAGTCTTCATTTAAGCCAAGCAAAGTGCAGTAATCTGCTATAACAGGAAGGTCAGACTGAGCCAGATTTCAGTTATTGCTGATGTTGGCTTAGATACCCTTTGGGATCCTGGCGCCGAGGAAAAAATGCTGCAGTTAAACATTTTATACAGTTGTTTTCTAATTTATTATTTCTACGGTTACCACCTGTTTTTTTTTACAAATAATATTTCAATCAGTTCCCATTCTGATCCTAAAATTCCAACGCAACAATTTATTTTGCTGTTAAGTTATTTTGATTAAATTCTACAACATGAACATGTAGTGCCATACAACTTACAAACTGCTTATGAATGTACTAAAATCACATGTTAAACGTTCATATTATTAATTATCAAAAGTTTTTAATCGCTTTCGAAGCACAAAAATTAAAAATATGTCTGATACCATATGTTTTGAATTTAATTTCATCTGACATCCCTATAAAAAGGCTGATATTTCCTAAAAACGTGTAACTTCAAAGTTTTTTAATTAACTAGTTAAAGCTTATGATGTCCACAAAAGCTGTTAGCCAATGAGCATCGTGGCAAAGTTTTCCTTTTCTAGATAATTCTTTTCTGAATTGAACATTATTACCCTAAGAGATATAAAAACAGCCAAGTTTGCTAAGGCAATTTGGTCAACAGCATCACACAGTATGTATGTAATCCGGAAACCTTACATGTGAAACGTCCCCTTATAAAAATTATTGAATTACTGTGCTGATAAACCTCTTACATTATTTGATTTTCAAACAGCTGATCAGAACTGAACGTACTCAGACATTTCTCACTTTACTTATTCTGATCATCACTAAATTGACACACAATATTATTAGCGCAACGCAATCTTATTTTCAGTAATCCTTACAAAAGAATGGCCCTGACTAACGTTAACCCATACGTTTCACAAATCACTTACCTCACAAAAATCTTCGTTACTCGAACTACTGTAATACAGCGAGCACCACTACTGCCAGCTAAATAAAAGCTTCAAACTACTGAAGGCACTAACTACTGATAGGCATAGTTAGCAAATGAAAGATTTACCTTAATAGTGTTCAAAAGTCATTATATATATCAATCCATGATATCCAATATTACAAATTTACTCTTTCTGATGGACACACGTCCAGATCGTCCGCTCTCAAAATTCCGCCATCTCTCTCCCCACATCCACCACTGCTGGCGGCTCACCTCCAACTGCGCAACGCTACGCGCTGTTAACATCTAACTGCCCAACACTACAATGGCAAATGTTCCAACAATGACAACCAGCCACACACTGCGCACAGCACAGCTAGTGATTTTCACACAGAGCGCTACGTGGTGGTGGCGTTACCAATATAAGAACCTAAACAGCCTACTTACACATGATCACGCATGGAAAAGATATCTGGTTTATAACAAAGAAGGTAATATTTTCTATTACACGTTAGACCCACTTCCAAAAGTTATTTAACTTGTATGTAGCATCTGAAGTCTTCTAGGCAAACACGTGTATGAGACATGAAGTAGTCACGAAAGCAGCACGTAACAATTTTCATTAGGAACACGATTAAGGAAATTTAGAGAACCGGCATTTGAAGCTGACTGTAGTACGGTCCTATTGCCGCCAACATACATTTCGCATAAGGACCCCGAAGATACGTAAAATTAGGGCTCATAAAGAGGCATATAGACAGTCGATTTTCCCTCACTCTGTCTGCGAGTAGAACACAAAGGAAACGACTAGTAGTGGTACGGAGTACCCTCCGTCACGCACCATACGGTGGCTTGCGGAGTATGGATGTAGATGTAGATGTGGAACAGTTGTCTCGCTTTGGTACATATTTAATGATTAGTCGTCCATGCCATGAGAAAAATCTCTTTTTATAACGCAATTACAAAAGGGGTCGACAAAAATGTGTGAAACGATTAAGCTGAATTTCTGACTGGAACATCTGAAAGCTGAGCTGACCGTTTCGCAAGTACGACGCAAAGGACACCCAACCATTAAGGCTGAGAAACGTGAAAGTCTCCCAAGTTTAAAGTTACGGACAGGCAAAGATTTGAAAGGAAAAGCTCTTTCAGAAGGGGAAATTCCTAGCAAACTCAATAAGGAGTTAAAGTGAGACAACTGTGAGACAGAGAGGTAGGAAAGGAAGGCAGCCGCCCTTAACGTGGAGGGCCAGCCAGCAACAAGTGCGCGCTGTGGATCTGGCCCTGGCGCTCGCGGCTGGGATTTCTGCTGGCTCCGCGCAGCGCCGTCGATTGCGAGGCGCCTGCCACTTATGCAACGCCGCAGCGCACTCACGTGACACGGCTCCCGCTGCCACTGGGACCAACATTACGTCAGTCGCTCGTTTCACGCGAGCAGTAAGACGTCCTGGTGTGCTAAAGCACAGATTCGTACTGTTGTACCGGACGAAAATACACTCCTCGGTACAGCGGTGGATTCTTTTGTTTGTTCCGGGAGTAGACCGAGTGGATACTATAACTCATGCAGTATTAGTTTACTTTATTACTATATAGATAAGAAGAATTGCTTAACTCTGTACAATCCACTTGCACAGTAATGTCATGAGCATTTATAGCTGACTTTGAACATGAACGTATCACTTGATACGCACAGAAAGAGGTATCTCATTCACAAGGGAATGATACAATCTGACATGTCGAAACTTACCCTGAAATTTTTCACACGGGAAGAATACACTGAAAGAAATACACTCTCAAAATTTTAGCTGCTAAGGCGAATAACAAATATTTGAAAAAAAAAAATGTTAAAGTTACTCGTTTTTGCCGCACGGAGGACCACTTATAACAGCTGTTTGACAGCCCTTCCTGCGTAGTGTGCGATTAGGTGAATAAGCAGATGCAGCTGTGACACGAGTTAGCGCGTATTCCAAAGATCTCGCACGTAAATTTTAAGCACTAAACCATACCACATGTGTTAAATTACTCAGTTTTTGAATAACTTGCAGTTCATGTCCACAGCTAAACTGTTGCACATGTAATTGTTACACAAGTGACTGGCAGAGAAAAAACAAACTGAAGGCCGTACATGATCTTACGATACCGACGACTTCCATCAATCTGGTCTTTAATTTTTTGACATTTAATATTTTATAAAAAGTCTTGTGGCACAGTTAATTTTTTTGAATAATGTATTTTTGTATAATGTATTTTTGTTAACAATGAAACATTCCCTGTAGTTGTCATTAAGATGTGAAGTGTCTATTCGATGCGAAAACAAACTTTTTCCTTACACCATGCACACATGATAACAGAAAATTAATGCATTCAGGCATTTCACAGAAATTACTAGTATTATTAAACAGAACTGGAATGCATTAGGAAACGGTCGTGGCCGTTGTTCTGCATTTTGTGCTGCATACCAAGCATACTTGATAAATTTCGTAAAATGTGGTGATGCAGACTGATAGTGTAGATATGACTGAAGGTTAACAATATTGTTCTGCTGATAAAACTTAAGTGACAAGAAAATTACTGTGTTTTGTACGACAGTTTTCTGAAAAATGCTTTATACCGTTAAAAAGTTTCTTTACAAAGAGACTGAATCACACTATAAGTTCCAGGTGGCTCCTAAAAACAGAGGCCAAGAGTCCCAAAAAAGCAATGAAATTTTTTCTACACTTGGTAAGAAGCCGTTTTGGATGTAAAATTGAAATGTACCCTCTCCCATTGATACAGGTTTTGCTACGTCCATTACAAGACTTTTGCAAGTATACAGTTCCTTTTTTTAAATTTTTAGTCCTAATTACCTTTGATCGTCATGAAGTGAAGAGATAAAGCTGCGGAAACAGTAATCCACTGATACTTATCACAGGCATTGCTGAATACGAATAGGTCTTAGCATTCATCGACTACACAATCAACTCTGTCTTTTCTTCGCTAGAAATGATAAACTACGGTTTTGCACGAAACCTGACTGATTGTCTTTATGAGAGAACAAGAAGCTCCCTCTTCATGTCAGCTACGCTTTTCTCTATCTATTACTTATTAATGACATCTCTTCTACACATATACGTAAGGTAAACCTCGTAATTTTGCGGCTTCCTTTTCCATATACTTTCGTGAAGCTGTTTAATTAGGTTTATATATCAGTAACATACATCTCATTTGCAGTTCGGAGCCCCCACTCGCGTAGATCTCCCTCTGTAATAGTGCACTGACTCTAATTAGCAGTTTTAAATCTGTGGAATAGCTTTCCTTTCACATTTTTGCGAGTTTCATTTTGGTACATATTTGACACTTTGGGCAAATCTTTCTTCCGTTTATACAATTCATGTTCCGATTTTATGAAACCAAACTTGCTTTGCACACCGCTTAAAATTAAGCGTTTTCTAACTCTTTCGTTTAACCACTGAAAGCTGTTACTGTACATGTTTTCTTTGGGCTTTGGAGGTACATTATTTTTGTTCATGACTTAAATTACAACAACAATCGTCGTTGAAATCACAATTCAATGAATCGACTGTTATTTCCTCTTTATTATAATGTTCAAGAAATTGACTTATAAAGAAGACCCGTATGAAGCTTTCAGGGGAAGTAGGTAATTTCGAATGCATGTCATCTTCTTCATATTTTATCTTTGAAGATTGAAAACATTAACTGGATTCCACATTACTGTGAAACTCTGGTATCTGCACAAAGACAGATACTATTATAACGAGTATACCACGAAATCTCAAAGAAAATAAAAATACTTAGTAGTACCGTAAAGGCCACTGCTAATTGTTATTGATATTAAATGAGTTACGAATTCCAGTGAATAGTAACTTTGAAGAATTGCGCCAGAGAAACTATCACCAGAAACTTAAATTCGCTTTACAAATTAGGATCGCGTTGTGCAGTGTTACCTGTTCACTGACGTGCCGTCCACCAAGGATATACCCACACCGTACTTGGTGCAAGCGCTGTCTGCTACATTTACAGCAGGGGTATACGTTTCTCCAGCTGCCTGGCGAGCTATGGATTTGGTAACTTTGAACATTTAAAAAGATACTTACACTGTGTCTTAGCAGCTAAAAATCGGACATTGTGTTTCTTTCGTGATATTCTCACCGTTTGAAGAATTTCAGGGCAGGTTTTGACTTATCAGATTGGAGAGTTCCCTTGACGGAATACATTTAACAATAAGTTCACGCAGTGTTCTGCCTAATACATTGATCACATACTGGCTTGCTACAAGACGTCGCTTACAGAAAGGAAACAGAAGCAACCCACTGAATTGAATACTCATATTACTGATATCGTCTTGTGGTGGAATTTTGGAACATATACTGTGCTCCAACATTATCGAATACGTCGGAAAAAACGATCTATTTGCATATAACCAGCATGGATTCAGCAAATATTTTTCTTGTGAAACAAGCCTGGCATTTTAGTCACACCAAGCAATGAGTAATATCAACAGGGGATCTGAAGCTGTTCCACGTTTCTAGATGTCCAGAAGGAATTGACGCCCCTCCTCACAGGCAGTTCCTAAACAAGTTGCATGCCTATACCCGTCTCTGTTGTGCGACTGAATAAGTGATTTCCTGTCAGAAATATTTACGTTCGTAGTAAATGACGGGACGTCATCTAGTGAAACCAAAGTGACATCTGCGGTTGCCGAAGGAACTGAGACACGTTTATTTGTTGTTCTTTATATAAACGGTTTAGGAGACAATCTGAGAAGCCATCTTAGACTATTCGCAGACGCCACTATCGTTTACCGTCTATTAAAGTCAGCATAGGATCACAACGAACTGCACAGTGACTTAAACAATGTATCTGCTTGGTGCGAAAAGTGGTAATCGATTCTGAACATTAAAATATGTGATGTCCTCCACATGAATACTCACAAATGGAGCAAGGGAAAAACGACTTTAATCTTCCGCGCGAACCGTGATTTCGCTTATCTTTCCTTCGCGGTCCTTTTGCAGGATGTAACTTGGTGACAGTGATGTCGTTCTGCAGACTGTCGTGAGTGCCAGTTCTCTAAACTTTCTCATAGTGGTTCGCGGAAACCATCTTCTTCCTTCGAGGGATTCCCATTTGAGTTCACATTGCATTTTCGTAATACTCACTTGTTGGTCGAACCTATAGGTAAAAAACTTGCAGCATTCCTCTGAATTGCTCCGATGTCTTCCTGTAATCCGACATCCTGGGGATCCCAAACACTCGAGCGGTACTCGAGAATGGTTCGTACAAAGGTTCAATACGTGGTCTCCGTTATACTCTGTCCAGTCGCATTAGTGTGGCCACCTGTTAAAAGACTGAATAACCACTTTTTACAGATCGGACCGCTGCGAAACTTGCACGAAAAGGATCAATGAATTTTTGAAAGGTGTCGACAGGGATGTGGAGTCAAGTCGACTCCGGTACCATGGCCAGTTGCTCTAGGTTTCTCGACTGCGATCCGCGGCGCGAACACTCGGATCGAGATGATCCCTCAGATCCTCTATTCGACTTAAATCCGGCGGGTTTGATGGCCAAGGGAATACTGTGAACTCATCCTGTGCTCTTTGAACCACGCATGGACACTACGAGCTGAGTGACACACTGCATTATCCTGCTGGTAGATGCCATCGTGCCGAGGCAAAATAAATTGTATGCAAGGGTGTACATGGTCCCCAAGGACAGGCGCACCTTTTGTTGATCTATTGTGTCTTTCAGGATGACGAGATCAATCAGGGAATATCATGAAAACATTTCCCAGACCATCGTGCACTCTTTTGTGGCCAGGACCATTCCGACGACCGTTGCAGCGTATTTCTTTTCCGCCGTTTCACTCCGTACATACCAACGGCCATCAGTCCGATGGAGCATAAAACGTGATTCATCTGAAACGGACACCTATCTCCAATCAGTGGATGTCCAGTTGCGGCATCGGCATGCAAATTCCAGATTTCATCGCCAATGGACAGCAGTGAGCAGGCGCCTGCTGCAACGTTCGCTGAAAGGTTGTTGAGGAGACCCTATTGGTAGCCCCTTGATTCACCTGCGTGGTCAATTGATCAACAGTCGCACGTCTACCGCAGCCGCGGTTCACCCCCGTCATCTATGGCCCGTGGTACATCACAGTTACCTCCGCACCGGTTTTGGATAGCGCCATTTTTCCACGCTTGATATACTTTAACTACAGCGGCACACGAACAGTTTAGAAACATAGCAGTGTCGGAAATGATTCCACCCTTCGCCCGAAAGCCAATGATAATGCCCTTTTGGTGGTCGTGTGAATCGCTCCTTTTCCACATTTCGACAACGACTGCACTCTTTTCCGCGTCTACTCTACATTCTTTGTATATCGCCCACTACAAGATTATAGACACAGATATATATCGTCTAAAGATGCAAAAGGTACACCAGGTCCGCTTTTTTGGTTCTCTATCTGCGGAACAATAATTACTACAATTTACGTTAACGCGTATTTGGAAAAAAGACGATATCCGCAACCTTTTACCGCAAGAGTTAAAACTAACGATAACATCTACGGTTATTCCGTATGGAACAACGCTCCAGAAATGAGTCCACAACAGTGTTACGAGCAGTTTCAACCAAATATATGGTACAGGTATCTGGAGAATTGTACTGTAGGTGCTGGCCAAGGCAACAGTCGAATACTCTCTGTACTGACGTATGTCAAGACAAGGGAAACATACGACCTTACGTTATCTTGTTGAAAGGTAATATCACGAGAACCTTAAAGATAAGGCATATCCGTCTATCGTAGTACATGTGAAATATGCTATTTAACTCATCCATTTTTTCATAAATTCGTGATCAATTACAATCTCCTACGAAGGAATTGTCCGTATGAGAAGGAAATCGGTAGATGTGATGTGCAGACAAATAAATACTTACAGTTTTAGAAAAACTGAATAATTTATTCCAGAGAGAGAGCTTAAAAAACTGACTAAGTCAATAAGTGTGTATACACCTCTTGCTCTTATGTAAGCAGCTATTCGACTTCGCATTGATTGATAGAATTTTGATAGACCTGTTGGATGTCCCCCTGTAGGATATTATGAAACATTCTGTCCAATTGGAACGTCTTAACGTTAAAACTCGGAGATAGTTGGAGGGATCTGCCTATAATGCTCCAAACGTTCTCAGTTGGGGAGGATCCGGTGACCTTGCCGCCTTGCCGGCCAAGGTAGAATTTGGCTAGCACGGAGACAACCAGTAGAAACTCTCGCCCTGTTTGGGCAAGCATGATCTTGATGAAATGTGAGCCGAGGATGGCTTACCACGAACGGCAAAGGAACGGAAAACAGAATACTTTCGACGTGCCGCAGTGCTGTAAGGGTGCCCCGGTTGACGACCAAAGGGATCCTGCTATGAAAAGAAATGGCTCCCCAGACCGTCACTTTTGGCTGCCAGGCTGTATGCCGGGCGGGAGTCAATGTCGGTATACCAACGCTGTCTCGGGCGTCCCCAGACGCGTCTTCGATGATCACTGGGGAGCGGTTCGAAACGGGACCCATCATTGAAGACAATTCTACTCCAGTCAATGAGACTGAAGATTGAAGAAATGTCTGGAGACTTCCTGGACAACGGTGAGATACCAACCTGGCTCTCGCCCGCTCTACGCACCTACAACAAGGACCGACGGTCTGGGATGCCATTTATTTTCACATCAAGACTTCGGTTATCATTTGCGCAGCTTTACAGCACAGCGGTACGTTGGCAGTATTGTACTGTAAAGTTTGCTGCCCTTCATGGCAGCCCATCCTGGGCTTACTTTTCAGCATGATAATTCCCAATCCCACGCATCGAGAGTTTGTACTGCTTGTCTTCGTTCTTGACAAACCCTACCTTGTCCAGTGAGGTCACCGATCTCTCCCTAATGGACAGCGATTGGAGCATTATGAGCAGGACCCTCTCTGGGGTTTGACGATTTAACTGCCAATTGAACAGAATTTATCCCTCAGGAGGACATCCAATAACTGTATCAATCAATACCAAGCTGTATAACTGCTTGCATAAGGGCCAGAGATGAGTAATGCGTTACTGACTTGCTCAATTTGTGAAGCTCTATCACCTGAATAAATCATCCAGTTTTCTGAAATTGCAATCATTTGTTTGTCTGTACATGTACATCACAACTATGGATTTTCGTCCCATTGCAGTCCCATTCGGATAATTTTCCTTTGTGGTGGGCTGTCTTTTTCCTTTTTCTTTTGGGTGTATAACCTAGAATTCTACATAAGAAAAACTGGTTCCAGGATAACATAACGGACGCTTTAGACCATTATATAAAACTGCTTGAAATTATCCGTCCTTTTCCATATAGATCTTCTTAACTGTGTTTACTTTAAAAGCTTTCTTCGTGTGGTTAAATCTTTTGTATTTTGTTTCACTTTCTGCAATTATACCCAGATTTACTAACACGTATTGGATGTCAGAACCACCTCACATTCGTTGTGACGTAATAGGTTTTGTAGGGGATGGCGAACCCAGATACGACAGCACTGCTCATCATAATTTTGATATTTATTTAGAATAGCCTTGCAATTAATGTATTTCAGTCGAAGCAAAAGGTCAAAACACCTCGATTCTGATATAAAGTTTTAGTTAAAAACAGTGTTCTAATTATTGGTAATTAAACATGGAAGAAGATACGTAAATAACTCTTCGTCCAATTGCAGTTTCATAATCGTATGAAGATGGCAGGGGTCAAATACAGGGACTGAAAGGCTATTTACAATTTTCACAGAAACCGGATGGCAGTTATAAGAGTCGTGGGGTGCGAAAGGGAAGCAGTGGTTGAGTAAGGTGTGAGACATAGTTGTAAAACTAAAACATAGTTGTAGCCTATCCTCCATGTTATTCAATCTGTATCTTGAGCATGCAGTACAGGAAACAAAAGAAAAATGTGGAGTAGGAATCAGAATTCAGGGAGAAGAAATAAAAACCTTGAGGTCTGCCTATGACATTGTAATTCTGTCAGAGACAGCAAAGGACTTGGAAAGACAGTTGAATGGAATGGACCGTGTCGTGGAAGGAGGATATAAGACGAACAGCAACAAAATAAAAACGAGGATAATGGAATGTAGTCGAATTACATCAGGTGATGCTGACGGAATTAGATTAGGAAATGAGACAAAGTGGTAGATGAGTTTTGCAATTTCGGCAGCAACATAACTGATGATGGACGAAGTAGAGAGGATATAAAATGTAGACTGATGATGGCAAGGAAAACGTTTCTGAAGAAGAGAAATTTGCTAACATCGAGTATAGGTTTGAAGGTTAGGAAGTCTTTTCTGAAAGTATTTGTATGGAGTGTAGCCATGTATGGAAGCGAAACATTATAGCCAAGAAGAGAATAGAAACCTTTGAAATGTGGTGCTACAGAAGAATTCTGAGGATTAGATGGTTAGATCACATAACTAATGAGGATGTATTGAATAGAATTGGATAGAAGAGGATTGTGTGGCACAACTTGACAAGAAGAAGGGACCGGTTGGTAGGAGGAGGTACTGAATGAGAAGGTACTGAATAGAATTGGGAAGATGAGTAATTTGTGGCACAACTCGAAGAAGGGATCGATTACCATGTTTTGAGACATCAAGAGATCACCAATTTAGTATTGGACGGAAGTAGAGCGAGACCAAGAGCTGAATACGCTAAGCAGATTCAGAAGGATGTCGGGTGCAGTAGTTACACTGAGATGAAGAGGCTTGCACAGGGGAGTTTAGCATGGAGAAGTGCATCAAACGAGTCTTTGGACAGAAGACCACAACAACACAAGCGTATGATGAAATGGAATCGTTTGATATACATCACTATAATATTGTTTGTTCTTGTTTGATATTTTTCTAGTGATTTTGTGTATTTCTAGTCTTTTCATTCCCTTTCAACCCAGCTCTTTCAGTATATTATACTCTTGACTTGCATATGATCAGAAATGGCAAGTTATGAGAGACTCTCAATCTCATTAGGATGCACTTAGTGATGTGTGTCATTCCCAATCAACATAACTTAAAAATAAATGAAACTAAATATGAGCCGTAAAATACATCGTGGCCTCATAGGAATGACGGTGCAAGTCACTAGAGTAGAATCAGCAGCCCCAGCTGCATTTGGCAATAGTCGCACTTGGGGCGACAACCTAGGCACACAATCGACTGGCATAGCAAGCAACTACAGAGCTCTGCAGCTACAGCGGTGCATGTGTTTTCAAGATGGCTGTGTATTACCTAGCGTGAAGGTGGCAACACTGATGCAGCCGTATAGGTTAGTGTGTCTCAAGAGTGTTGGAACATTACGCATAGTTATTTATAAAGTTTAAGAACACGTCACTCAACATATGAAGCTGTGAACCTACAACCTTGGACAAGCGGGCCGGAGTGGCCGGGTGGTTCTAGGCGCTTCAGTGTGGAACCGCGCGACCGCTATGGTCGCAGTTTCGAATCCTTCCTCGGGTATGGATGTGTGTGATGTCCTTAGGTTAGTTAGGTTTAAGTAGTTCTAAGTTCTAGGGGACTGATGACCTCAGCTGTTAAGTCCCATAGTGCTCAGAGCCATTTTGAACCTTGGGCAATAAACGCCCACAACATACGTAAATACATGGGAGTTGCGGATGTTGTACGAGAGAGTGTTGTACATAAACGATAGTGTACATAGGAATACATGATGTTTTTGGGTTGGTACTTCAGTCTAGTAACTGATTTTAGAATCACATGAAGAAAGTAAGTCCGGCTATATAGATTATTGGAAATAAATGAGATAATATCCTGATGTATGTAACGTAAATGCAAGAAGAAGAGAGTGAAGATAAGCTACAAAAAGTAATGTATGCAGCACGGTGCGTGCACAATTAAAATTCCAGTTTCAAGTCACTACAGAAAGAGAACTAATGTGCAGAATGACGTCAAATTTGAGTAGCATATTATTGACGCTCGGAGAAATGTCATAGAACAAACAAAAACAAAAACTAAAGCACTACAAACGCCTTAGCGCGAATGGTGTCACCTAAAAATGACAGATTAATCGTAATACGATGCCTATCGTTTGAACTGAACATTGCCCCATCTGTACTCTTCAACGTACATGAATACACAAATTCGGCGCTCAGCAGTTGTGGTACTGTTAGGTAAGCCCATCCACCAGGGCAAGTTCATACCACATCGGATGGGAAAAATCTATTTTTAAATTGTCCTGAGGACAAAAACCGTATAAAAAGCAAAATCAGATTGGTTTTTAATTGTCCTGGGTCCAAATGATATACGTTTATAACTGTCGTGAGAATCGCGCAAAGACATGTTCAATATTCTGTCCATTGTTCTCTGCCAAAAGTTAAAAAAAGGGAAACAGCATGTTCCACAACAGATCAGAGAGTCTCGGGAGTCACGTTCAGATGAGTTGCACGGTGCGTGCCTTCAATTCAGCTACGTTCGTAATTGGAGCATTGACCACACCTCTCATGTAACCTCACAGTTAGAAGCCACAAGGATTGAGAGTATGTGATCTGGATGGCCAGGTTGTAAGGAAGACGAGGCTGATAATTCCAACGCTTCCGAAGTGCCTCTGCAGCAGCCTCTTCACTAGCTGTGCAGTGAGAGGAGGAGCGACATCTTGCATAAAAATGACCCTATCGTCACATCCAAGCTGTTGAAGGGTTGTAATGACGTTGGTGCACAAAAGACTCTCGTAATGTTTACCGGTGACGGTAGGGGTAACAGTATCCGCAGGATTCATGGCCACGAAAAAATAATGCGCTATGATGAACGACTTAAACGATGCCACCAACCTGCACCACTCACTCACCTTTGCACAGTAAAGTGGTACCGGTTGATGTGCGTGCGGATATTTTCCGTTCCCGATATCCTGCAATTCTAAGAGCTGACATGTCTTTGGATTTGGAAATGGGCTTCGTGTGCTCTCTGAATGTTCCATGCCCATTCATTGTCCACTTCCATGTGAGCAAGAAATTCCAGAGCGAAAGTTTGTCTTGGTGCTAATCAGCAACAACCAGCTCATGAACATGAGTGATTTTGTATAGATGGAAAACGCAGGACGTTTCGTAGGATTTTGTGCATCCTGCTCACGGCATGTCCAATGTTCACTGCACTGCGTATCTGCACACCACCACTCGATTTTCCCCCACTCCCTCCCCCCTGCAGTGTTGTTTGCCACATTTTCGCCGGAAGTCGGATCAACTACTTTCCTCCCTCTGCCACATTTCACTTCAGAAGAAACTCTCTTTTCGATTTTATAATGATTTTCTCGAGACACGTAGTCCTTTTTTCATACCCTTGAGCGTCCGGAACATCTGCAGGCTACTGGCGTGGAGTCACCGTTCTTGTAAAAGAGCTTTGCCAGCAGCACTCGATCCTTCACGGAGACAGTCGTGTTGGGGGTATCGGACGCAGACTAACAGCCGTGTGCCGCGCGTTTGTGGTGTGCATATTCTGACGCTTATAGCACAATCTATAGGTTAAATTTTCGTATTTCTTTTTCATGTCGTTTTCCCTAGCGTCAGTAATAAGCCGTTCAAATGTGACGTCATTTTGAGTAGTGGTTCTCTTTCTACAGAGTTCTGAAACGAACTATAATGATGGACACCCTGTACATCAATTAGAGAAAACAGAATTTAACCTTCGAACATAAACAAAGAAAATTAAAACCATGTTTCATCATGGGAAATACATCAGACGTAAAAATACACTCCTGGAAATTGAAATAAGAACACCGTGAATTCATTGTCCCAGGAAGGGGAAACTTTATTGACACATTCCTGGGGTCAGATACATCACATGATCACACTGACAGAACCACAGGCACATAGACACAGGCAACAGAGCATGCACAATGTCGGCACTAGTACAGTGTATATCCACCTTTCGCAGCAATGCAGGCTGCTATTCTCCCATGGAGACGATCGTAGAGATGCTGGATGTAGTCCTGTGGAACGGCTTGCCATGCCATTTCCACCTGGCGCCTCAGTTGGACCAGCGTTCGTGCTGGACGTGCAGACCGCGTGAGACGACGCTTCATCCAGTCCCAAACATGCTCAATGGGGGACAGATCCGGAGATCTTGCTGGCCAGGGTAGTTGACTTACACCTTCTAGAGCACGTTGGGTGGCACGGGATACATGCGGACGTGCATTGACCTGTTGGAACAGCAAGTTCCCTTGCCGGTCTAGGAATGGTAGAACGATGGGTTCGATGACGGTTTGGATGTACCGTGCACTATTCAGTGTCCCCTCGACGATCACCAGTGGTGTACGGCCAGTGTAGGAGATCGCTCCCCACACCATGATGCCGGGTGTTGGCCCTGTGTGCCTCGGTCGTATGCAGTCCTGATTGTGGCGCTCACCTGCACGGCGCCAAACACGCATACGACCATCATTGGCACCAAGGCAGAAGCGACTCTCATCGCTGAAGACGACACGTCTCCATTCGTCCCTCCATTCACGCCTGTCGCGACACCACTGGAGGCGGGCTGCACGATGTTGGGGCGTGAGCGGAAGACGGTCTAACGGTGTGCGGGACCGTAGCCCAGCTTCATGGAGACGGTTGCGAATGGTCCTCGCCGATACCCCAGGAGCAACAGTGTCCCTAATTTGCTGGGAAGTGGCGGTGCGGTCCCCTACGGCACTGCGTAGGATCCTACGGTCTTGGCGTGCATCCGTGCGTCGCTGCGGTCCGGTCCCAGGTCGACGGGCACGTGCACCTTCCGCCGACCACTGGCGACAACATCGATGTACTGTGGAGACCTCACGCCCCACGTGTTGAGCAATTCGGCGGTACGTCCACCCGGCCTCCCGCATGCCCACTATACGCCCTCGCTCAAAGTCCGTCAACTGCACATACGGTTCACGCCCACGCTGTCGCGGCATGCTACCAGTGTTAAAGACTGCGATGGAGCTCCGTATGCCACGGCAAACTGGCTGACACTGACGGCGGCGGTGCACACATGCTGCGCAGCTAGCGCCATTCGACGGCCAACACCGCGGTTCCTGGTGTGTCCGCTGTGCCGTGCGTGTGATCATTACTTGTACAGCCCTCTCGCAGTGTCCGGAGCAAGTATGGTGGGTCTGACACACCGGTGTCAATGTGTTCTTTTTTCCATTTCCAGGAGTGTAATAAAATAGACATACACCACCTGAGCAGGTCTCCAGCTTTAATTTTTTAGGATGACATAAGCTATGATATAGACAAGGATATAGAAAATAAGGTTAACAAATATAAATGAATATGCAGAATGATAAACAAAATATTCGAGAACAAAATGCGTAAGGAAACAAAATTAAAATTTTATAAACAATGAATACACCTGTATTGCTAAATGGAAGTGAGTCATGGATCCCTGAGGAATGTGATTAGTAAACTGCAAGCAGCAGAAAGGAGATTCCTCAGGAAAATAAAAGGTATTACCAGGGAAGGCCAGATAAGAAATCATAACGTTACACACATATAGGCGAGATAATTGATTCGAGGTGAGATAAGGAGGATTTGTTTCTGAAGTTATATGGCCCCATGCCGAGGGCGCGCCGCGGCCTCTCCAGCTAAGCGACCAATACCTACCAGTCAGGTACAGAAACAAATAGTGTTGCCATAAATGGAAAAAATCCCAAAAGCGGGAGCTGCACAGTGGTCGCTCGCTTAACAGAATGCGGAGAGCACGAGCAATGGCAGACTTTTAGGCAATCTGAAAGATGGTTAAGTTACAACTCTTAGAAATTCGACGATAAATCACAGTTACATAACACAGAAAATCTGAAAACATCGGTGATTTCGGATAAATGAGGCACATCCAGTGACACAACAATACTTTCAATACCTTTAAAGCTTCAGAAGCTAATATTTCACAGTGACCAAACATTTTCATACAAAGGATCTGAATTAACAACTGTTAAATATTACAAGCAATTTCAACAAACAATATCTCAGATGATAGCATAGTACTATAGCTATTATCCCTGAAAGCTAAGCTGTATCTTCTTTATGATATCTTTTATCTTTATTTATTATGCAAATTCCTCCAGAACGTCATATTTTCCATACCAACACAGCAAATTAATGCAACGTGAATACCTCACATCTTTTCATACGTCTGTATTTACTTAATGAATATGATACTAATTTTTCCAGATATCTATTTAACTATTGATCACAGTTGATCGTACAAAGTCACACTAATTTAAAAAGTGGTCAACTGCGTATGTTAGCTGATACCACTATTGTAAAGAGTGCCAAAAGACCCTTCTATCATGTAGTAATAAGTAATTATTTAAACAATATTTAATGATAAAGTGTTGTCATTTAACATGAGTGCACCAACACAAGAATGCTAGTTAGTTATACATTTCATTAATCAACTTCATGGTAATTGGTATGATGTGGAACGTGTCAAATGCATAAGAAATGCACGCATCAATCAAGGTTTTTTTTACGGCTTGAAATTTTTAATACCTACCCCATTTCCTTAAACAGCACAAAATTCAGATATTATACCTATAGATTTATTTATTCTTATTCAAGAATTCATCTATGGTATAGAAGGAGTTGTCAAGAGGACATGGTTTCAATTTACTTTTGAAACTATTACTACTGTCTGACAGACATTTTATTTCGTCTGGTAATTTATCAAAAAGTTTTACAGCATCATATTTTACCCCTTTCTGTGCCAAAGATAGGTTAAGTAGAGGACAGTGTAAATCTTTCTTTCTTCTGACATTACAACCATGAATATCACTGTTGTTGTTAAACTAGTCCATGAGAACAAATTTCATTACTGAATTAATGTGAGGCTGTTGTAAGAATTCCTTACCGTTAAAACAGATGCCTACAAGATATGCAGCTATGAGCCATGCACATTATTCCAACCACTTTCTTTTGAGCAGTGAATACTTTTTGCCTAAGTGTTTAATTACGACAAAATATTATTCCATATGACATCAAAGAGTGAAAGTATGCTAAGTATGTTAACTTGCTAATTTCTATGGCCCCAAAACTAGCAATTATTCTGATTGCAAAAGTTGCTAAACCTAATCACTTTAGGAAATCCAAAATAAGAATTTTCCAATTAAGATTCTCATCTATATGTACACCCAAAAACTTAGTATGCTCTACTCTACTGACTTCTGTTGATGTGTTATATTTATTGAAGGAGCCATACTCCTTGCAGTAGAAAATTGATTTACTTCTTTTTTTTTTAAAAGTTCAGAGCAATCCGATTCACAGAAAACCAATCAGTAGCTTTTCCGAAGGCATTATTTGTATCATTTTCTGTCAGAGTTTCTTTTACTGGATTAATAATGATGCTTTTATCATCAGCAAACAGTGTCAGTTTAACCTCTTGTTTCAGATAAGAGGGGAGGTCATTCACATATATCAGGAACAGAAGGGGACCCATTATCGAACCCTGATGTAATTTCACCACAGTTGAATGAAGTTAGAAACTCCCTTAAATCACTTAAACCACATAAAGAAATTTTTTATTCCTTTCCTGTAGATACGACTTAAGTCACTCATATGTTGTTCCATTTATACCATAGAATTGTCATTTTTGTAACATAATGGCCTGGTTTACACGATCAAATGACGTAGATAAATGATAGAAAATTCCTATTGATGAAGACTTAAATCTTTCCGTGCGAGCTCTGATTTCTTTAATTTTTTATGGTGATTATTTCTTCCTATGTAGCTGGGCCCCAACAAAATATTTTCGCACTCTGAGGAGAAAAATGACGATTGAAGTTTTATTAAAAGATCCTGTCGCAAAGAAAAAAACCTTTGTTTTAACGATTACCATCCCAATTCGTGTATCATAGACCGTAGAACTCTATCACTTATTTCGCGATAATACAAAACAAGCTTCCCTTCCTTGGACTTTTCCGAAGTCTTCCGTCAATCCTATCTGATGCAGATCCCACAGTGCTCAGCAATACTCCAGGAAAGGGCAGACAAGTTTATCGTAAGTAGTGTCTTTAGCAGACCTGTTGCATTTCTATGTGTTCTGCCAATAAATCGCAATCTTTGGTTCGTTTTTCCCACAACATTTTCAATGTGATTGTTCCAATTTAACGCTTGCGCGACGATCTACTGGTGATTTACTTCCATCTGAGCCTGAATTTTTTTAACTTAAACTGATCCTAAATGATTCAACAATACAATATTCACTATGAAAAAAAGCAATACCACCTTCTCAGTAGAATTTTCACGTCACGCCACCGCGGCATGCGCAGGCCGCCAGAATAATCAGTGGCGTTAAGGTAGGCAAACCCGCATAACAGACAACCAGCAGGGAACCTCTTCTTTATCGACTATTGTTGTTTTCCAGTTTTCATTCCTATTTTGAAAGATAGATTTCACATTTTGATCCATTTTATAACTTTATTAATTTTGATGGATGTTTTTGTAGATGGCATAATTCTCTATTCACACCGAGAAGTTCTAGAAAATTGGAGACAAATAACAATAAATAGAAAGAATCTATTTACTATAGACAGGAATAGTTGTACATAAAAACAATTGCAAATACATAAAAATCATTGAAATAAACTCACTTTCACTTCTATGTATATACCTATAGTCAAAACAAACCTAAATTTCAAAACTTGAATGAATATACCCCGTACCAGAGTTTTCAAGTATTGACCATATATATGTAATTACCTAAATGTATAAGAATAAAGAAATAGAATTATAAAACAGCACATTCAATACCCTAAAATTACAATAATGAAAAAATAACACATATATAATACCCCCTAAATCAGGGAGAAAGACAAATCACTGGTTATTCTGAACATTGAGGGCAATAATAAATTGTGTCTACTCTTTTTTTTCTTCCTGTCCATACAAGTTTTATATCTCTTACGACGCGCCCTTCCACCTGGATCATTTTTCATCTGTTCTGCCAGGTGAATTTGCGTGGCTGGTCCGTTTGCTGCAGGGTCTTCTTATTCTGGAAGCAAACTGAAACTATGGCTAACTGGAGATCGTGAAGGTCGATTTGTTTCTGTCGCACACTTCAGATATAAATAATGTGCATTTGCCAATATGAGATGGAATGCATGAAGTCCAACCTTCTTACAGCATCTCAACGTCTTGTGGAATATGGGATAATATGCGAGAATTTGATCGCTACTGCCAACGGCTTTCATATATTTATTGAACTGGGCAATCATTTTTGGTTCCTTGGTGGAGATTTCACAGCTAGTTCTAGTGTCCACCATTTCGCCTTCGAATTCACTTGATATGGTCGCACTTCCCATTTATACTTTCATTTACAAACACTTACGCAGTATTCCCTAAAACGAGAAATTGACTCTCCTTTTTACAATTTTATCCCAACAATTCCGTGAGGATTACCCTTCCGTTTGGAGCGAAGCGCAGCAATGCAGAAGCATTTTTTGCAAGTAGTTCATTGGCGATGGAGACACATAATAATTGTCCATAAACAAACTGTACCCAACATCAGTTTTCTCCTCCATCATTTTCCTAACCACTTTTGAAGCGTGAGCCTTCCCTCCAACTATAGAGCCTTCAGAACTTCTGAATAAGTGGAATTTATTTACGAGCTTATTGATTAGCTAAAACGTACAATTTAATCCCAGATTTGTGGCGCTTCGCCTGTAGCTGTTGGCAAAATATCACCTTTCCCCTCCAACAAACCAACTCGTCCATCAAGAGGTTTTTCCCCATATAACATATTTTTCTCTATGGTGTTATTTAAATGGTTTATCACCCTCAGAATTTTTTCAATAGATCGTATTCCAGCATAATTTCTGGCAAAATTTAGGCCTTTCTTCAGTTGTTGTTGTTGTTGTCTTCAGTCCTGAGACTGGTTTGATGCAGCTCAGTCAAAGACACCTATCTCTGCTCATATATTTAGCGATGATCAATCTAAAAAGGTAGTGCGTTTTCCAATAGTCCTTCACTGTATTCATATGCGCGAGCCCCGTACAAAATATTATGCACAAATATGTTATTTCTTCGTTGCTGGTATATTGCCAAGAATTTGTATTGGCGAGCTCGTTTTCACTGCCAAAAATCACTTCCAAGGTAATAGTATTTGTCTCTTCCACTATTAGTTCCAAGATGCTTTAGGTAAATAACAAGAAGGGAAATGATGCTGAGTAGTAGTAGAGAGGACTCCAAAAGTCCTGTAGAACCAATAAAAGGTATCTGTTCCCTATTATCTGGTGGTTTCTCACTCCAATTGTCTTCACGCAGCCTTGTCGCCGTAAGGCTTTGGTGACGTCATAAAGGCGTGTGATGTTCAGAAGGAATTGTTAATTTATCAACATTAACCCTTTCTGAACCAGAAGAAAAGTTATTATCAAAAGGCCTCAAATACGCTCCAGACATGATAACAGAATTTCAAGTGTTAGACTATCTAAGGGCATATCTGGAAGTAGCCCTACAGAAAGATATAGTAACGAAAGTGCAGTGTGTAGAAGAAATCAAGCAGGCACAAAACAACAACAACAAGCACAATATCGGATAAACAATAAGTTCTTGGTCGTGATGGGACTTAAAACTAAGATTTAAAACAGCAATGTGATTGTGACTAGGGCAGATAAAGGATGGACTGTAGAGCAGTTAAATAAAACAGATTACACAAGCAAAGTAAAGGATTTTTTCCAATCAGTGCAGCTACAAAAACTACAAAGAGACCCAACAGCTAGTTACAGTGATCAGGTTAAGCAGGAAGAAAACAAGTGCTCCAATATCTTTTCTGAATATGCCTGTAAGAGGGTGCTGTAAATGTACCTTAGGGCACCACAGCTGTATGGTTTATCGAAGCTCCACAAACCAGAAGTGCCAATCCTTCCTGTGGTATCTGCAATACAAGCTCCAGTACACAAGATTGCCAGGAGAATCAACACCATCTTGAAGCTGAACTTCAAAGGAAAATTGAAATGATCATATGGCATTGTTGGCCAATAGGCCCCATTCGGGGGAGTTGGGCCGCCGTATTGCACGTCCTTTTCAGAAATATAGTATTAAGAACAGTTCAGATTTAGTTATCAAGTTAACAGATGTTAAGGTTTCAACAAATGCAAAATTAGTCCCTTTTGATGTGCATCGCTTGTTCACATTTATTTCAGTGAAATACTGTACAGATATTGTATCACAATCATTGTATTCACACAACATAAATCCAGAAGAGCAAATGAGCATTGTTAGTACAGCGGAAATTTGTTTAAACCAAAATTATTTCTGCTTTCAAGGGAGCTATTATCAGCAAGCAGATGGTCTGGCAATGGGCCACCTTTCCCACTTACTAGCAGACATGTTCATGGACAATTAGGTCACTGATTTTCTTAAGAGAGAACCTCTGGCAAAACATGTTGTGTATTGGTACAGATATGTGGTTGATATTCTTTGTATGTAGAAAGGTTCCAATAAATAAGTCCATAAATTTGTGGAAAATATGAACCAGTGGCACACTAACATAAAGGTCAGCATGGAGTGGGGTGGGTACTGGAAATTTCCTGGACATTAGTTTAAAGATAGCAGACAGTAACCATAAATTCAAAATTTACCGAAAAGATTCCTTCACTGATACTTTCATCCTGGCTTCCTCCCAACATCCTACAACCTACAAACATGCAGCATTCCATCTCATGACCGACAGTCTCATTTCTATCCCTATGTCACAAGAAGACTTTGACCAGGAACTTAACACAATAAAAACAATATCCACAAATAATGAATTTAACCGCAACACCATTGATAAAATTTTAGGTAAAAAGATGAAGAAGCAAGCCAGGTCCCTAGCGTCCCCAACGAAAAACACAGACAAACAGGAAGCCAAATGGTGCAGATTACCTTTTATAGGAAAAACACCAAATAGCATAAGTAACATCTTGAAGGCAAAGGGTTTCTCAGTGTTTTTCTATGTCCCTCAGACAATAGGTAGTTTCTTGTTCAATGCAAAATAAAAACAACCAGCTATCACAAAAAGTGGGGTTTATAAAGTCACATGCCGTGAATGTCAGTCTTGCTACATTGGACAGACGGGAGGTCAATCTGTACTAGGCTTAAAGGACACCACAGACACTGGAGATTGAAGAAGGCTGATTCTGCCTTTGCAGAAAACTGCCTGAACAAGAACCACAAATACACAATAGATGTACAACTCCTACACACAAAGAAAAAGGGGGCCAAACTCAACCAATTCGAAATTTTAGAAATTAAAAAATAGAAAAGTATATCCCCACACCTATTATTAAATGAGCTAACCCAATTCAATTATTCACCTGCTTTAGATGAGATCACAACCCCAGGATAGAAGCAAAACTGTGGGCCCCAGTCCATCATAGTTAAAAATATCTTGGCCGATGCATAACTTAAGTCCGGTCATTGTAGTACATTTGGTGAATGTGTAATAAGGTGCGTAATTTGTTAAAAAATGGTGATTGACATAATTGTACATTAAGCTACGGATGGATACCTTAAGAAGTTGAGATGATTATCTTTGCTTTATCATCATTTTTATCTGTGCTTTATCATCTTTGGGAATCAGTAATGTACTTGAAAACGGGCTTATAACCAGAAATCTAAGTTGTGCAGTAACATTAATAATAAATTGTGAAACAAGGTTAGAATTCGTGTTTGTTTAGCTGATTAGCGTTTTGTTTCCAGTTCGAAGTGATGAATTCATGCTTCATCACCTGCGACGATATTCGGCAAAATGATGCGCAAGCAGCACCACACAGATGGTCCATCGTTCTTCTTTGTGGCCATCTGTTAGGCGGAGAGGAACCCAGGAGCCGGCCGGGGTGGCTGAGCGGTTCTAGGCGCTTCAATCTGGAACCGTGTGACCGCTACGATCGTAGGTTCGAATCCTGCCTCAGGCATGGATGTGTGTGATGTCCTTAGGTTAGTCAGGTTTAAGTAGTTCTAAGCTCTGGTGGACTGATGACCTCAGATGTTAAGTCTCACAGTGCTCAGAGCTATTTGAACCATTTGAACCCAGGAGGCACACATCTTTGACTACCTTAAATGATGGACGAGTCTGTCAGCACTAGCAACAGAGACGTTCAGTTGTGCCGCGAGGTGCTTGATTGTGATCCGTCACTAACCTCGAATGATGGTGTCCACAAGTTCTGACTGCAGGAATCACAGTTGTGTACAGCCTGCCCGACAGATGTGTGCGACCTTGTTGCGATAACGACACACGCCGTGACCAACGACTCACCGTGCTTTTGTTCACTGCCAGGTCTCCGTAGACATTCTGCAAGCGCCTACGTATTTCTGAGACACTATTTTACGTCAAAAGAAAATGACAGCTTTCTGCTTGGAACTTACCTCCGTTACAGAACCCATTTTGAAGGCTACGTATAGCGCCCCCACTTTTCGGAACTACACGAGCTGAAACGGGAATGTTCCGCGATGTCCCTTAACAATCTTTTTCAACCGAAATTAACCGAGAAAAATGTATTACTTATTGAATGCATTCGAAATTTCAGAAAAAAGACTGCAGCATGTAAAAAACGAATGCCATCTCTTGCAACGAAATAAGATAATTATTCACTTCTCTGATAGAGCTAGCAAGAGAAGAGATGTGATGAATATGTACAGACATACAAATGGGTACGCTTTAATAAAAAGTGAATGATTTATGAGAAAGAGCTTCACAGACTGAGCAAGTCAATAACGCGTTGGTTCACCTCTGACCCTTATCGAAGCAGTTATTGGCCGGCCGCTTTGGCAGACCGGTTCTAGGCGCTTCACCCCGGAACCACGCGGCTGCTACGCTCGCAGGTTCGAATCCTGCCTCGGGCATGGATGTGTGTGATGTTCTTAGGTTAGTTAGGTTTAAGTAGTTCTAAGTCTAGGAGACTGATGACCTCAGATGTTAAGTCCCATAGTGTTTAGAGTCGTTTGAACCATTAGAATTTGAAGCAGTTATTCAGTTTCGCATTGACTGAAAGACCTGCTGGTTATCCTCTTGAGGGATATCGTGACAAATCTTGTCCAATTGGCGCGTCAGGTCACCAAAATCACGAGCTGATCGGAGGGCACTGCTCACAATACTCCAAACGTTCTCAGCCCAGCGACCTTACTGGAGAAGGCAGGGTTTGGCAAGGAGGAGGGCAAGCAGTAGAAACTCTTGACGTGTGCGGCAGTCATTGTCTTGCTGAAATGTAAGCGCAGGATGGCTTGCTATGAAGAATAACAAATCGGGGTGTAGAATATCGTGTTCTAAGTGTGTTCCAGACGGCAGCCAAATATTTCTGCTATGAAATGGCAACCCAGAGCATCACTCCTGGATGTCGGGCCATATGGCGTGCGACTACCAGGTACATATGTCACTGCTGTCCAGGGCGTCTCCAGACACGTATATGACCTGGACTCTCATTGGCTGGAGTAGAATTGCCTTCAGTGACGAGTCCCACCTCGAACTGAATCCTGATGAACAGCACAGATGCGTCTGGAGACAGCCCAGGAAACGGTGACTGTCGCCCACTATACGGCCCGACACCAAGGAGTGATATACTGGGGTGCCATTTATTTTCATAGCAGAGCCGCTTTGATTGTCATCTGCAGTATCCTTACAGCACAGCGGTAAGTCGACTATATTCTACGCCCTGTTTTGTTGCCCTTCATGGCAAGCCACCCTGGGCTTACATTCCAGCTACATAACACCCAACGCACGCGGCCGCAGTTTCTACTACTTGTCTTCATGCTTACCAGACCCTTTCTTGGCCATCGAGGTCACCGGATCTTTCCCCAGTTGAGGACGTTTGGAGCATTACGGGCAGGGCTCTCAAATCATCTTGAGATTTTGACGATCTAACGCGCCGGTTGGACGGAATTTGGCACGATATCCCTCAGGAGGAATCCAGCGACTCTATCAAACAATGCCAAGCCTATTAATTGCTTGCATAAGGGCCAGAGGTGGACCATCAAGTTACTGACTTGCTCAATTTGTGAAGCTCTTTCTCTTGAATTAATTATCCAACTTTTTCTGAAATTGTACTCTTTATATGTACGTCACAGCTACCGAGTTTCATTCGGACAACTGCTTCGTCCTGTGTAGTTTTTCTTGTCTTAGAGTGACTCAGTAGGCCACGATGCTGCTGCTGTTGAATTCCGAGAAGTTCTGCTAGACATTTTTATTTCTTATACGAGGCATAACACAATAAAGTCACAAACAAACAACATTCAATTGCAATTTCTGGATGAGAAACGCAGCTTGTTCTTTCGTGATGTACACTACCTGTTCAAAACATCCCTATGTAAAGCGAAATAGACCTTTAGGTGCAACGAGAGATGGACCCACTAGTATAAACGGAGGCGCTGAGTGCAATGTCAGTAGAGGAGCAGTAACAGCAGTACGGGTCAGGCAGGAGAGCTCAGTGACTTCGAACGTGGACCAGTCACTGGATGTCATCCCAGTAACAAGCCCACGAGGAACGTTTCAACCCCCTCAAAGCTGTCCAGGTCGACTGCTGGTGATATGGCTGTGAAGTGGAAGAGCGAAGGAACAGCCACCAGCTAATTAAGACCACGCAAAGCTCTGGTAGACAGGGATCGTCGAGTATTGAGGAGGGTGCATGAAAAAATCTGCGTGAAATCAGGAGAAGGAATCACCTTTGAGCGTAAAAGTGCTACTAACGGCCAAGGTAGCACAATGTGCGTTGGGAGTTAAAGTGAATGGTGTACTGTTACCTAGAAGCTCTTCATAAGCCACACATTTGTGTAGTCAGTGCTAAGCGACGCTTCAGTTGGTGTAAAGAGTGACGCCATTGGACAGTGGATGACTGGAAACAATTTGCCATGATGAATCACAATACACATTGCACCCACCAGGTTAGCCGAGAGCGCTAATAGGCTGCTTTCTGGAATCGGGTAGGCGCATGCCGGCCAGCCTGGATGTGGTTTTTAGGTGGTTTTCCACATCCCACTAGGTGAATACCAGGCTGGTCCCCATGTCCCACCTCAGTTACACGACTTGCAGACATTTGATTTACACTAGACACAGACAGCTGGGGTACACTAATTCCATCCTGGGGGGGGGGGGTTATGGGGTTGTGGCAGGAAGGGCATTCGGACATCCTTAAAAATTAACAATGCCAAATTCATACTTAAATCTGCCGACTCTGTGCATGATGTGGGACAAAGGCAGTAGCAAATAAAGAAGAGGAAGACAATCACAATGCACCCTGTGACAATCGGATGGAAAGCTTTGGGTTTGGGGACTGCCTGCAGTATATTATCTGCAGTACCAACAGTGAAGTAGAACGGTGGTGATGGTGTTACACTATGGCAATGTTTTTCTTGGTTAGGGATTGGTTCCTTTATTGCACTTAAGAAACCACTAAATGCTGATGGATTTGAACACATCTTAGAGTAATATGTACTGCGTGCAGTAGGAGAACAGTTCGGAGACGATGACTATATTTGCATGACAGCGCACCCTGTCATAAGACAGTACCTGTGAGGTATTGTTTTGTGAACAATAACATTCCTGAAGTCGACTGGCTTCTCCACATCCCAGTCTGAGACCAACGGAACACGTTTGGGAGGAGTTACTTCAACTTTGTCCCATGCCCCAGCGTCCAACATCACTGCCTGCTCTGGTTTCGCCTCTTGAAGAACAGGCTGCCATCCCTCCACAGACACTGAGACGCCTCACAGTGTTCTCAACAAATTTCAAGCCGTTATAAAGGCGAAGGTAGGACAAACCCCGTATTTAGGCCTACTAATAGGTCTCTGCATACTTTTTATCAGATATGAGGGGCGTTCATTAAGTAAAGCAACACTTTTTTCTGAAAGCCGGTTGCTTTTTCTCAGGTTTTCAGTACTTCATATTTATGTCCATTCTTTTTGGTACAAAACCCTGTTTTTCAGTACAATCGTCGGTCAATGCGACGGCCTTACACCACCTTTCTGGGAGTGTTTTACTCCCGCACGCCACCACTCTGCTGGTCGACGTCGGAGCTAACGTCTGGCTGCTTCAGTAACCTCCACATCTACGTACTGCTCCCTGCGGATTACATGCTTCATTGGACCAAACATATGGAAGTTGGAAAGTGCAAAATCCGGGCTGCAGTGTAGATGAGGAAGAATAGTCCAATGAAGATTTGCCAACTTAAGCTTCTCTCGGGTGCGCAGACTTGTGTGCGGCCTTGCATTGTCGTGGTGAAGGAGAAGTTCCCAGAATGAGATTTTCACTCTGCAGCGGAGTGTGCGCTGATATGAAACTTCCTGGCAGATTAAAACTGGGTGCCGGACCGAGACCCGAACTCGGGACCTTTGCCTTTCGCGGGCAAGTGCTCTACCAACTGAGCTACCCAAGCACGACTCACGCCCCGTCCTCACAGCTTCGGTGGCAGAGGACGGCGCGTGAGTCGTGCTTGCGTAGCTCAGTTGGTAGAGCACTTGCCCGCGAAAGGCAAAGGTCCCGAGTTTGGGTCTCGGTCCGGCACACAGTTTTAATCTGCCAGGAAGTTTCAAGGAGAAGTTCGTTTGCGTTTTTGTAGGGACAACTATTCACGTTCCAATACTGCAAGAGTCACGGCTGTTTGCAGCCGGCCGGTACGCGGGAGATCGGACAGGATTGCGTGATCTTGTTGCGATGATGATGCATGCTTCGCCAACTGACTCGCCGTGCTCTTGTTTACTGCGAAGCCTCCGCAGACATTCTGGAAGCGCCTGTGAATATCTCCGTTGCTCTGCTGTTCCGCCAAAAGAGACACAGTGCCGCTCTCTACTTGGAACGCACCTCCGTTACCGAAGCCATATCGAAGGCTTCGTTTAGCGCCGCCACCTATCGGAATTATACGAGCTGGAACGAGGGTATTCTGCGATGTCCCACAGCAAATTCCGCATTTTTTCGTCCGAAACTGGCCGAGAAAAACATTTGTTGCATTATTACGGATTGACCGGCCCTCGTAGTGAACAGTATGCTAGCGTCGATACTGGTACCTACGTATTTTGTGCACAGTATTGCAATTTTTGTAGACAGTAGTGTGTATAGATCAAGACACGCGCTCTTTCGGGAAGCGCGTTTCTGTTGTATTATCTCGTACTTCAAGTGGTCCCCTCGGGGAACATTGGCAGCCTCGTGCACAATCAATGAAACCTCTCTCTTCCAGGTCGACTTGTGGAAGCTGCACAGCCCCATAGCGACCATTGGTTCCTAATCTCAAAGCACTCAGTCTAGCGTCCCGCGCTGTCTGTGTAATTTTGAGCGTATAGGTCCGGAACACTCCGTATAAATCTGCGGAAACTACGTTCGTGTTGACGTAGCTCTGCGGACACGAGTGGGTCGGTAATCTGGCGTCAGCTTTATGTGGCCACAGAAGTTACTCGCCGGAGCTGAAGCCAGACGCTGGGCATCGATTCCGGGCCGGGCACGCCGCTTTAATCTGACGCAGCGCAGCGGCGGCCGGACCGGCCCGAATCCGGCGCATTCTCCTCTGATGGCTGCGCCGCTCCATTCAACAGCGGAATATTAATAAACGCCACGCCGTGGAGATGAAATATGCAAGGGCGTCTCGCGCCACCCTACAGTGACGCAGTCAAATGAATGCACACTAAATACTGCGGCCTAGAATCCGGATGCGTGTGTCCGGGGAGCAGGGGTAGCAGGGGTGGCGTAGGAAAAGGGGGAGGAGGGAGGCAGGAAGTGTTTTGACACGTGCTCATCACTCTTCTGACTGCTTTGATGCGACCCGCTGTAATATCCGCTCTTCTGATAAAAAGGAAATACACGATTTCCGCCGGTCATTGTGACCGAGCGGTTCTAGGCGCTTCAGTCCGGAACCGCGCTGCTGCTACGGTCGCGGGTTCGAATCCTGCCTCGGGCATGGATGTGTGTGATGTCCTTAGGTTAGTTAGGCTTAAGTAGTTCTAAGTCTAGGGGACTGATGACGTTTCATGTTAAGTCCCATAGTGCTTACAGCATTTGAGCACGATTTCCATAAATTTTACCCAAGTAACAAAACACTGTAATTATTTATTGTATACAGTAAATGAAACACGCATTATACCACCTATGCCTCTACTCACTAAGTTATGAGCCTTACATAAACATTTAATACAGTTAATACACTTCAAGATTTGCGTCCTGGTAACACGCAAAATATCAAGTCGATATTCAGTTTCTTGGCACACGTTCTGCAACATGTCTGCAGCCATGCCAATGGCATCTCTGATGCGTTGTTGCAATGTCACAATACCACGAACAGCTGTTTTGTACACAATATCTTTCACACACATCCAAAGGAAGAAATCTAAGGAGGTAATGTCAGGTGAACTCGGGGACCACGCAATTGCGCCGTCTCTTCCAATCCACCTGTTGGAGAAGGTTTCATTAAGAAGGTCGCGGATTTCTAAAGCCCAACGAGGGGGAACACCATCTTGCTGAAAGATGATAGTGTCTTGCATATCCTGTAGCCTGGGAATGGCGTAATTCACCAACATGTCTAGGTAAACATATCCACTTACATTGCTTTCAAGAAGAAAAATGGGCCAATCACACATTAACCCACACCACAAATTAACCTTTGGACCGTCCCTAATGTGTTCTCATACGACATGAGGATTCTATGATCTCCAGATCAGGACATTATGACGCTTATGACGGAAAAACACAAACGCTTCAAGGAATAATTGTCTTCATCCGCACGGTTCAGCACGTCCACTGCAAAATGTTCACCCTTTGAGCGGTCATCTGGTCGTAATGCCTGAGCAATTTGGACCTTGTACGCATACAATTTAAGATGTTTGCGAATCACTTTGTGGATTGTACGCTTTGGCACTTGAATCTCCTGCGGTTCTTGTCCAACCAATTTCTGTGGCTACCTCGTGAATTCGAGTTGAACTAGATGCACAGCTTCCTACGAAAAAAGATGGTCTGCCGCTATTTGTCCGTTTCTGAACCACCCTGTGTCTAATAAAGTTTCCATCCATGTCCTGATTAGCTTGACATCAGCACAGTAATCAGTAGCGCCCCTTATGGTGTCGGAAGTGTTGAATGAGTCACAGCTGTACAGAAACTTCATGGGTTCACCAGTAGACCTGTATCAAAAACCATACCTTACCATCATAAATACAATTAATATTTAATTTTGAAGTCAGGGTAAACATTTATGGACACCCAGTATTTATACTTTTATATTTGATGACGAATCATCAAGGAATAAGTCTAGTAAATTCCTGCTACAAACTGTGGAAGAACGTATGTTAGAGGTACAAAATGGTTTTAGAAAAGGCAGAGCACGGACTGACTGTATTTTCACTTTGGCGCAAGTAACCGAGGAAAGAAGGGAATTTAGAGTGTCAATTTATCGTGTTTTTATCGACTATGAAAAGGCGTTTGACAGGGTAAAGCGGAAAATGTTGTGGGAATCATTAAAAAAATTGGGAGCTCCAGCACATCTGATTACGGCAATCCAGTCATTGTACAAAAATAATAAAATAAGGATCCGTACTGTGAGGAATGGAACGGAATCTCCAGGTATCAACATAGTTGCCCACCCTTTTTAATGTTTCCATTGACGACATCATTCTTAAATGGCTGATTTTATTAAATGACACATTAAGAAGTGATAATTTTAATTTTATGACGATACTGTTTGCTGAAGGAAAGGCTCAAATTTCAATACACAAATTGAGTCAAGTCGCCGCTAAACTTGGAATGAGAATCTCGACAAATAAAACAAAAGTGATGGCATTTCAAGGCTTGGAACCCGAAAGGACCAATATTATTGTAGATGGACAAATGATTGAACAATTAAGAGAATTTAAATATTTAGGGGACAATTTTAAATTTCCCAAGACTGATGGTGTAGAGCTAAATTGGCAAGATTCAGACATTTCTGTGGAATCGCACTACATACAGTACATCGTAACGTAGGGAAAATACTTTAATTAAACTGTACAAAGTAGTAGCGTTACCTTTGTTGCAGTAGGATAGCTAAAGCTGGACCGTAACATCTGACAAATTACGACGATTCCAATCATCAGAGATGAAATTCCTCCTCTTTGAATCGGGGTATTTATTGTTGGAAGATGAAAGAAATATCGATATTAGACAAGAAGTAAATGTTGGACCTATTACAAATACAGTTGAAAAATACCGACTGAACTGGAAAGACCAGGTCCAACGCATATCTAATGATAGAATAACTAAAACGGCAATACAACATTACCTAACTGGCAAGAGGGACGTTGGACGTCAACAATTCTGAGGCGGAACAGCCCAAAAGGCCTGATTCTTGAAGATGAGGATGATGATGATGATGATGACGACGAACTAGCTTCAGTTGTACAAATTTATTCCCGTAATTCAAGGCCGGCCGCGGTGGTCTAGTGGTTCTAGGCGCGCAGTCCGGAACCGCGGGACTGCTACGGTCGCAGGTTCGAATCCTGCCTCGGGCATGGATGTGTGTGATGTCCTTAGGTTAGTTAGGTTTAATTAGTTCTAAGTTCTAGGCGACTGATGACCTCAGCAGTTAAGTCACATAGTGCTCAGAGCCATTTGAACCGTAATTCAACTTATCCGTAATAGGTATAGATAACCTATATATCTAAAGCGTTATATGAATATTTGTGCAGGGCTGGGACTCGAACACGTATTTACCAGTTATCGCGAGCGGTAGCAGCCTTACTACTTAGGCTATCCGAAGATTCTCCCTGGACCGACACAAAGTTCCCTAAGTCACACACCTATCTATTTCTTCTCATACATAATTAATTCATTTATCCACACTCACACATCTCGTGATTCTCGTGGAGGTTATCATAATCAGGACAGTGAGAAGTCATAGATTATCATTGTCATTTTCGTCAGAGGCCGGTTTTCGCCTCATATATAAGAGAGCTGTTCGGAACGTAAGGAACGATCGGTCATTAAATGGAAACTACAGTGAAAATCTGGTGAAGCTTTGCACATATCTGTTGTACAGTGTCACTGGTATTCCTGTAGTAAGCGCCACGTCGCTCTTCTCAGCTCAGAGCACAGTGGCCTCATAAAGGTACCCGTTCTTGAAGGAAGACACTATTGCTCTAGTAATCTTTAAGCTAGCAGCAACATTGCAGAACGATAAACTGCAGTCGGGACTGGCTGTGACCGAGCGGTTCTAGGCGCTTCAGTCTGGAACCGCGCTGCTGCTATGGAGGCAGGTTCGAATCCTGCCCCGGGCATGGATGTGTGTGATGTCCTTAGGTTAGTTAGGTTTAAGTAGTTCTAAGTCTAGGGGACTGATGACCTCAGGTGTTAAGTCTTATAGTGCTTAGAGTCATTTGAACCATTAGAATGAGAAACCTACTGCGTAATCTTTCCTTATACTGAGAAACAGGATCGTTATCCCCACCCACATTGTGCGGTTGCGCTGGAATGCTAACCATTTGCATTTGCATTTGTAGATCGCTTAATGCCCCTTTGACGTTTCTTTCATGCCGTCTTCTCGGTGCTGCAATTTTAATGACTAGTAATGCATTATAATCTCTGTCTTCTCACTCAATTTTTGATCTTGACGGCTGCCTTCAATACCACATAAGTTATTCCCTCGTGTCTTAACATACGTCCCATCATCCTGTCCCTTCTTTTAGTTTCTATTCAATGTGGTGTAGAGCTGGTGTTGAGTGGAAAGATACTGGACCACAAATTTATTGATATGTTTCTTAAAACATTAAACCAGTTTACTGAATCACACACAATGATGCAACGCAATCTGAGCAGCTACCACCGGAATTAAATTAATTTCCGGTAAAACAACTGTTGATAGGCAACACGTAAGTTTCGGAAATGACTGAAATTTAAAAACTTATTTTTGAGAACGACATTAATTTAAAGGAATTTTGTTAGATGCTCAGCGCAGAGGTCTAATCAGATTACTAGTCTATAAAATTATCCTGCATATTGCACATTAAAAGTTTAAAAAACATATTGAAAATAGCGAACAGGTCATTGACATCAGCCATCCACTATCACATGACTGTTTGTAGATAATTAGACGGAAGACCACGGTTCCAAGCAAGGGGAATAACATGGCAACATTAAATTCAAAGTATGATACAAGTTGGGGTTGCAGAGCCAAGCAATTTCTCTTTCTTCATTGCAGAACCAAGCAATTTCTCTTACCTCACTTAAGCGTGGATAGCGAACGCCTCAGTAAAGGTATTTATCACACACAGGCATCTTTGGCTGAGCCCACAATATAAACCGATACCTCAAGCTATCCTTTAACATACTGAAACGCAAGCTAAACCCGCAGGGCAGAACAGGTGATTAGGCTTGTGGAAAGGCCAAATAAGATAGCTGTCAGTTTCACTTCAAAATTGTAATTTCTTGTAATTTTATAACACATTTAAACCAAAACAGCACATAGCCGAACCCTTACAACTACGAGTTTCAAAATCCAGTTCTTTCACGGCTGAAGGCCTCCAAATAAGAAATCTTAAAAATCAAGATAAATTTCAAGCGACTGAAGACACGCAGATAAAATTGCAAATTATATATATATATATATATATATATATATATATATATATATATATATATATATATATATATATATCACACCTTGGCTGAAAGCCTCAAGGCAAAAGTGGATACAAGGATACAACAAACATAAACAAGGTGCAATACGAACGGCTAAAGGCCACAATTAAATTTCAAAATTTTGAAATATATTACCATAATCTTTTAAGGCAGAAGGCCACTATGGTTTCGCTTAAAGGGAAATTTTAAGAAAAAGGCTTTAAGCGGTTGAAGGCCCACAGTTGATTTTCCAGAATTCAAAATTACCTTAAACCTTTAAGTGGCCGAAAGCACACTAAATGAAAAAGCAGCGCAACGACAATAACTAAATTTAAGAATAAGGTTTTAAGCGGCTGAAGGCCCACAACTGATTTTCCAAAAATTCAAAATACCTTAAACCTTTAAGTTTTAAGTGGCTGACAGCGATCTAAATGAAAAGATAGCACAACAACAGTAACTTTCAACAAAATATCCACACCAGACTTCAAACTTACTTATACGGGCTGAAGGTCCTTGATTTACATAAAACCCACAAAAAAAATATTTTAAAACATTGGCTATAATAGATTGACGCCTCCAGAAGGGGGGGGGGGGGGGGGGGGCTGCCCTTGAAACATTAACGTTCACTTAGGTGACACAGGCAGTGGGCCCAACTACACTTGATCTGTCGGTAACCCAACCAAGAGACAGTGAAACGTCCCCTTTGAACAATTATACATGACTGTGCTTAAACTGACACACAATATTTTTAGCGCAACGCAATCTGACTTCCAAAAATCCCTACAAAAGAATGGCCCCGACTAACATTAACCTATACGTTTCACAAATCACTTACCTCACAAAAATCTTCGTTACTCGCTACTGCAATACAGCGAGCGCCACTACTGCCAGCTAAATAAAAGATTCAAACTACTGAAGGCACTAACTACTGATAGGCATAGTTAGCAAATGAAAGATTTTGATAGAGAACAAACAATGTATTTACCTTAATGGTGTTCCAAAGTCATAATATATACAGCAGTTCATGACATCCATTCTTACAAATGTACTGTTTCTGATGGACACACGTCCAGATCATCCGCTCTCAAAAATCCGCCATCTCACTTCCCCACATCCACCACTGCTGGCGGCTCACCTCCAACTGCGCAACGCTACGCGCTGTTAACAGCCAACTGCCCAACGCTACAATGGCAGACAACAATGCAAATTAGCCACAGACTGCACACAGCACAGCCAGTGATTTTCATACAGAGCGCTACGTAACGTTGCCAACAAGAAAACATAAACAGCCTACTTACAACAGTCACAGACCGACTGACCAAACGACTTGCTAGCAACCAATTGGTACATTAAAACTCAAAGACCGAACTGTTGTGGACGTGATTGTCCACAATGAAGTATGTATTAAGCTGTCAAAATTACACACCGTGTTGGACAGCGACAACAGGTGAGGAAAGGACACTGCCTGAAATTACGTTAGTGGCCAGGGCAGGTAACCGGAACACTAACAGCCACAAGGCACAAAATTCCGCTGGTGCACTTGAATTGTAGTGAACCAATATACCACATGGCGGCTCGATTTCACCACTAAAACACACTCACAGGAAAAGCTCCCAACAGCGAACCACCTAAGCGAACGACACAAGATGAACGGACGTGGCTTGGGTACTTAAGACACCACTCAACTTTGACGTCCTGGGTCGGTGAGCCACGAAGCTCGAAAGTGAGCGGACAGCTCCACACACTGCGCAGGGACCGCCAGTCGACCCGGCTGACTGCGCCGCACGGAGATATCCTCCCTGGTCCGCACGAACCGACCGTCTACCCTCAGAATGCCGACAACATCTAAAATAGTTTTCAGTGGAAATAACGCCAACTACACACACAAAACGTGACAAAGACCTGAACGATACCCAACAGTAACTAAGCACGCACGAAGACAAATCGGGAGTCGAAGCACACACACTCACAGCCGACTCTTGAACGATCGGTGAGCCAAAACACGTTGTCCGGTAGGATGACCGACCGACGATCCACCAAGACTGTGGCCCGGCTCAAGTGATGTGTGGCGGCAATGGTCGGGCGAGCCATATCGACGCAGACCTCACTGCTCCAACCAGACTGTACTAGTGCCGCATTGCAACTCCCCGACTGGCAGGTCCGGACCGTGCTCCAGACGCGTTCCAACTGACTGGCAGCCTGAACTCGTGACCCGAACTGGCCTACGACAGACAACGACCGGGAAGTAATAGCGGTCAAGCAAAGATACTATGAGAGGGGATATACTGATACGCGCCGCTAGTGCCGCTCACGGTGAGGCAAATCAGCAACTCAGTGTCACCAGTAATTTAAATTAACGTAGTGAGGTGGAAGTAAGTTAAAAACAGGGTGTAAAATACATGATGGCGGGAACTCGAGCCACGCAGGGCTCACATACGAACCAGTAATTAACAATTCGCGCTTACAACACAAATAGACACTCTAAATACGCTTGATGAAGCACCTGATTCCAAAATAAACAATAAATATTAATTATAGGTGTCAAATAGTTCGAGCAGCACTAGTTTAGTCACACTTGAACTTGAGTGAGATCATTTAAAGCATTCGTGAATGAAGATGTTTACATGTGACGATGGACAACCTGGATGGCGAGTTAGAATAGCCACTGCGTGACATAACATAATTATGCACACGGAATCGGCTGCTCACCATAATTTCTTGCATATCGAAGCGTAAGTTGAGACCCGCTTGACCAAGGGCTGCCATGAAGTAGGTATTATGACGAGTTTGCTAAGAATCACGAATCAAAGGACGCTATTCACCGGATGCACCTGCAGCCGGTTCTTGAAAAAGGCAGACAGGAACCCAACCCGGCACGACAATGCATACAGGCTCCTTGCAAATTCAAATGCCGAGAACAAGTCGAGTTTCGTCACCGCACAAAGATAGCAGCAACCGTCGCAGCCCAAGGCGACACTCAATCCCACTGAACACGTAGTGACAAAAACGCAACTTTAGCAACGAGCCAAGGACAATGTCGGTCACGACGTCACGGCGTTTACTCAGACCGCTGTCAAACAAACCGCTCAACCACCAGTCACTTACAAGCGAACCTCCCCATCGCACCCCCCCCCCCCCCCCCCCCCCCCAGTGGATAGGCCTTGAAAAACTGAACACAGATCAATCGAGAAAACAGGAATAATTTGTGTGGAACTATGAAGAAAATAAGCAAAATATACAAACTGAGTAGTCCATGCTGAAGATAGGCAGCATTAAGGAGAGTATCAGCCCGGTAGCGCCGTGGCCCTGTGGTTAACGTGAGCAGCTGTGGAACGATTGGTCCTAGGTTCAAGTCTTCTCTCGATAGAAAATTTTAATTTTTTATTTTCAGACAATTATCAAAGTTCAGGCACTCACACGCAATCAACTTCGCTCTCCAAAATTCCAGGACATATGCAGGATTTGACGGTCTACACACGGAAAAATTTGAAAAAGTTAAAAAGATACTTTTTGACAGAGCACAGGGAAAACTGTGCGACTGTGAAACTGTTGCATTTATTTGTTGCAGTTTATGTGACAAACTCTTATGTTTTTATCACTTTTTTGGGAGTGATTATCACATCCACAAGAAAACGTAAATCGAGCAAGGTAGAAGAATCTTTTTACCCATTCGCCAAGTGTACAAGTTAGGTGGGTCGACAACATATTCCTGTCATGTGACGCACATGCCGTCACCAGTGTCGTATAGAATATATCAGACGTGTTTTCCTGTGGAGGAATCGGTTGACCTATGACCTTACGATCAAATGTTTTCGGTTCCCATTGGAGAGGCACGTCCTTTCGTCTACTAATCGCACGGTTTTGCGGTGCGGTCACAAAACACGGACACTAAACTTATTACAGTGAACAGAGACGTCAATGAACGAACGGACAAATCATAACTGCGAAAATAAACTTTTCACTCGAGGGAAGACTTAAACCAAGGACCTCTCGTTCCACAGATGCTTACGCTAACCACGGGACCACGGCGCTGCTGATCGCACACTCTCCTTGTGTTGCCTATCTTACACATAGACTACTCAGTTTGTATATTTTGCTTATTTTTTTCCTAGCTCCACACAACTTCTTCCTGTTTTCTTGATTGATCTGTTTTCAGTTTTGCAAGGCCTATCCACTGTGACAACTTATAACTAAATCTGAGGGGGGTGCGATGGGAAGGTTTCCTTGTTAGAGAGCGCCTGCTGGTCGCGGCAGCTCTTAAATGCTGGCCCACACACCTCTCATCTGCAGGCCACAAACCACTCGAGAAGCGGCTACGGCCAGAGAGGCTAAGCGGGAACTATCGATATCAAAACGTGCCCGCACTACACATTATTCTCTCGTGTCTTAACGTGCATCCCATCATCCTGTCCCTTCCTCTAACTTCTGTTTTCCATTTATTCTTTTTCTCGCAGAATCTCTGTGCTCCAGACGTACAGCGTGACAGTTATTGAACTATATGCAATAAAATTGTCATAACTTCTGAACGGTTCGCGTTAAGGACGTTCAGACTGCACGGTTGCGCATATGGTTTGCTTTAGCGGTGAAGCCCACTTTCATTTGGATGGTTCGCCAATAAGGAAAACTGTTGCATTTCGGGGACTGAGAATCCGAATTTCGCGATCGAAAAGTCCCTTCACTCTTACCGGGTGACTGTGTGGTGTGCAATGTCCAATCACGGAATAATCGATGCGATGTTCCCTGACGGTACGTGAAGGTTTTGTACGATGATTTCATCCCCATTATCCAAAGTGACCCTGACGTCGACAAGATGTGGTTCATGCAAGACGGAGCTCGACCCCATCGAAGCAGGAGAGTTTTTAATGTCCTGGAGGGGCACTTTGGGGACCGCATTCTGGCGTGGGCCACGATTGTCCACCATATTCTCCGGATCTGAACACATACAACTCCTTTTTGTGAAGCTATATTATAGACAAGGTGTACAGTAATAACCGCAGAACCACTTTTGGGCTGAAAACAGCCATTCAGGAGATCATCGACAGCATCGATGTTCGGACACTTCAGCGGGTCATGTAGAATTCCGATATTCGTCTGCGCCCATCATCGCCAATGATGGCAGGCACATCGAACATGTCATAACATAAATCCGAATATCTGTAGTAGTGCTGCTAACGGAGCGGTAGTTTCGGAGGTTTCGCGCCATTTCATTCGGAGCCTCCGGCTTCCTCCGGTTGGTCAGGTCGAACACCATATTGGAGATGAATCTTGCTGTATGTGTTCGATTTTGCAGTGGATTTTGGGTAGCACGAAAACAGGCTGTTTCCGGGCATAAATTCTATGAACATAAACCACGATCGAAGTTTTCTAATACTAGTTTCTTGTATTGAAATGTTGTGAAACGGCATATTTATTGATTAAAGTTTTAACTTTAGCCTTATACGAATAATGAAGTAGTTTTCAAACATAAACAAGTGACTTTCATCACAGCGTTATCAGTAGAGTGTTAGAGCACTGAGGAGGAAGTCCTAAGTTCGATGATTCCACGCGACAGCAAACACATCAGTTCTCCATAAAAGTTTAAAATTTCTTTTCCTTTCACACTTGTACTACGAAAGGGTGTTTTTTTTCTAGAAGATAAAACATTTGTAAAACTTTATTCAACATGTCATACACCTTTTATCAAGGGTTGTCATAGCTTTCTGTTAAAAACTGTCGCGTTAACGTCTACACAGTGTCCCATCTTCATATAAATTTGTCACTTGTTTTGTGAAATCAATTTGAAGATAGGGAACATAGACGTAGTAACAGTCCTGTGTGGAGAAAGTTTAACTGGAGATAAGCGTCTCCACATCACAACATTAAAACCGAAAGTATCACATTCCAAGCGAGTTTAGACCTTCTGTTACGTTGCTGATTTGTCTATCCACAGCAGTGATTCCAAAAACTGTATATAAGCGGGAAACAAGGGAGTGTTGTTAGTGTTCTGTTTCCTCATCGTTTCTTGTCGCTCTACTTGTACTAGTTACATCGAACAATTTCTAAAGAAAGCGTTGCCCTACATGTAATTATTATTTTTTCCTCTATCCACACTTATCAATCATTATCAAGAAGTGGAGCGTGGAGTGATGGGAGGCAACAAGGAAAATTGAGAACAACGAAGAAAGACCAATATATTTTGAGTATAAAAGGAAAAATAATTTTATTATATATAACAGTAACTACATTAAATAATAATGTTTAATTGATTAGACACTAAATAAGTCATAAATACTTCTTGTTTACATTCAGAAAAATAAGTTTTCTGGCTGTTTCTGGGTAAAGCGAATTACGCATGACAGAAATAATTCGTCCAGCTTTTTAAAATATTCATTCTGCTGGTACAGATGGGGGTGGAATGCTCAAGTACCACTTGGCGACATCACTTAGCCCTGTCGTACTATTTTCCCGGCACCAGTATTCCACAGGATTTGTCATCTGAGGCATACATGGATTCTCAACAAACTGACGCACCCAAATTGTAGCATCAACTGCAGCTCATGATGGCTTCTGGGTCTTTAATTTTTCTGTCATAAAATCTAGTAATTCTGCACCCCAGGAACTACAACCAGCAACTGGTTGCACCGTTTGTACAACTTTCTCTTCCTGCTTCTTCAGGAAGCACTGTATTTCTGACGTCGCCATAGTTCTCGCTTCTTCAGGACGCAGGGAAGATTGAAACGCTAACTTCTTGAAGCGTGGATCATAAAAAGTGGCTAACTTTGTAACAGTGCGTGTTTCGCAGGGAAACAGGCGCTTTTCAATTGATTCTTTAATAGATGTTAAATACAGTTGAGTTTTAAATAGACATCGTGAACTAGTAGAATAATTTGGGATCCAGTCACATATTCTTCACCTGAGAGAACAGTAATCATTGTATTTAACGGGCTACTAATTAAACTCACTTCCTGAAGAACTGTCCAACCCTCCGCTGAAATATAAAAAATGGCATCCGTTAATTAAATAGATGGTAACTGGAAAAAGTTATATGTATTATAATCACACATGTATAGAGACCTGGTAGAAACCGAGGAGCGTTTGCCAAATGCGACTGAGCGAGGACCAGTTCATCTTTCACTTCTAGCAAACGTGCGATCATAGCCAATCTGCTATTCCATCTTGTTGCAACATATTGCACTAGACGTAATCACTGTTTCCCTGCGATCTCTTGCACATTTTATATTTCTGTGTTAGCAACATTGCATTGCCTGAAACGAATTTTATAAATCATTGTTACGCAGACACCTTACAGGTGTTAGTGACGGAAATAAAAAATCTGACTTACTTGAAAGAAATGGCGGTGTCAGCAAAATGATCTAACACCACAGACAGCGTGGGAGTGTTTTTTATACAGTCCGACAAAACTAAATTTATTGTGTGGGCCACTCATGGTATATGGCGGATGGACAACCATATTTTTGCCATTATCTGTCAGAATGGCAGTTACTCGGCCCGAAGTACACCACGTCTCCATTATTTCTTTAAGTTTATCAGTGATATTATCTGCCGTATGGTTTTCTTTAAAGACGGAGCAATCAAGACATTCCGAAATCAGTGTTGCATCTTTTATGAAATGTGCCGTCACTGCTGTGTAGCTTGCACATTGGAAGTCCATGAGTCAGTGGTCAGCGTCACTGTCTTAACCTGAGATAAATCTGTGAATACTGCATGTTTTATGGCCATATATTTTTCTTGTAAAATATCCTGTGGAAGAAATAGGAATTACAAGTTAATCTCACGAACCGTACTATGTTTCTTACACAAACAGTTACAATACAAAGTTAATTTTGTTTTCGAATTGAATGTTAGCTGATATAACTAGTGCCTCTGATGTTTCTCGTAATACAGCTACAGAAATCCATTATTTATCATAAACTTACATTTGAAAGAGCATGCCTACCGGGTGGTGCATAGCGAGGATCCAGAGCCTACACAAACTTTTGGAATGCAGAGTCGTCCGCAATTACGAATGGTTGCATTATGAAAATAACGAAATGTGTCAAGGCATCATCTTTTTCCTTTCTTTCGACACTTACCTTTCCATACTTTACGACTTCCATATTGTTTTGCACTTCATTATTATAGGAATCTTTATGAAATCTTTTTAAATGGCCGTGAAGATTAAATGTGCCTCCACCTGTGGCATACAGTCGTCCACACAACCTACACGTAGCCTTTTGGCATCGTTCATCCGCTGTCTCAAAGAACCGCCACACATCTGATCTACGTTTTGACATACCTAGAAGCGAAGTATTTTGCGATTAAAAATATAAGGGTTAACCGTATAAAGTCTAGTCACACTTGCAAGAAAATCTGCTAACGTTAATTAAATTCAAAATACCTACTTCTATGTGGGTTGCAAGAATACAACAAATACACGTTCCATCAGTTCAAAACAACCGCCTCATTTGTTTCGCCTTCTACGCTAGTACTAGAAACGCCCGTGTGGAGCGCACTCGTCGGAAGCTCCGTTTGACCAGCGATATTCCACCGCGCTCTCAGTTTCCTCCGGCCAGCCTCCGATTGCTTGGCGCCTCCTACGATAATATCGGTGATCATCGGATGTGGTGCACTAGTCGCACCTTCGATTTATCCACCAGTTAACCGCATCAGCAGACCAGCACTAATCTGTAGTAATGTTCACATGTTGAATAAAGTGTGTTCACCACGTCGCATCTAACTCTGTGCAGGTTTCGTTACACGTGACTGAGCTCGATACACGAAAGGTATAGTAACTATTACGGAAATCGAATTCAGGGTTTCAGTCTGATTGCACAATTCAGATCTCAGTGTACAGCTTACAGTGCCAAGCATGGGGAATAAACTTTCGATGGCTGAACCTCCAAACGTTTCGGTTTTGGCCACCAGGTGCATATCTGAGGCCGTTTATATGACGATGTGGCATCGACACTGACATTTGACAAGCCGCAACGTGAGTGAACTGTATGGCTATCGAGAAGAGGGATCGTCCGCTGTTAGGGAAACTGTTCTATGCACATGGCAGCAATTACAGTGTTGGACTGAGAGAGTATAGCCGACTGAAATATCTGTGGAGAGGCCAGATGTCATTAAATGATTCAGAGAAGATGATAATGAAAGTTGAAAACACGGGTGATCTTGGTGTGGCACCTGGAAGAGAAAGGCGTCCTATCCCGGTGGGAATTATTGAAGAGGTTGCTGTTGCTGTAACTAACAATGCAGCGCGAGCCCCTGGTAGTGTTAGGTCAGCGTCTCTGGACTTGTTCATCTCAGGGTCAATAGTACGGGAAGTTTCATGGTTTATATTACCCTGGTACACATACAAGATCCCGACACTGGAGCAACTGAAACTAACGATCCGCAGCCACGTTTTAAGTATGCTCTTCGGTTGCTGGAGTTAATTACACGTGACCAGGCAATTTTCTATGGAGTGAGGAGGCACATTTTACACTACAGGGTTGGGTTGGGTTGTTTTGAGGGAGGAGACCAGACAGCGAGGTCATCGGTCTCATCAGATTAGGGAAGGACGGGGATGGAAGTCGGCCGTGTCCTTTCTAAGGAACCATCCCGTCATTTGCCTGGAGCGATTTAGGGAAATCACGGAAAACCGCCGCTCGCGGTAGCCGTGCGGTCTTGGGCGCCTTGTCACGGTTCGCGCGGCTTCCCCGTCGGAGGTTCGAGTCCTCCCTCTGGCATGAGTGTGGGTGTTGACCTTAGCATAAGTTAGTTTAAGTTACGTTAAGTACTGTGTAAACCTAGGGATCGATGACCTCAGCAGTTTGGTCCCGTAGTCCTTACCACAAATTTCCAATTTCCACAGAAAATCTAAATCAGGATGGCCGGACACTGCCGAATTTGGGCTACTGTGAAACCGCATTTCGTGCACGAAGAGCCATTGCACTCGCCATATATGACTGAGTCGTGCTGATTCACAAGCACTTTTACTCTCAGTCAGTTCTTCTTTGAGGAGAATACATCCATTGAGTCTGTTAGGTGTACCGTCATGTCTAAATGGTTCAAATGGCTCTGAGCACTATGGGACTTAACTTCTGAGGTCATGAGTCCCCTAGAACGTAGAACTACTTAAACCTAACTAACCTAAGGACATCACACACATCCATGCCAGAGGCAGGATTCGAACCTGCGACCGTAGCAGTCGCGCGGTTCCGGACTGAAGCGCTTAGAACTGCACTGCCACACCGGCCGGCTAACGTCACATCTGCACGTTATCGAGACCACCTTGTACAGCATATGATTCTTGCTCTGGAAAAGCGCAAATGTGTGTAAACCACTAATTTCGTGCAAAATGTGGCAACAACTCATGTCCCTCCCCCAGTGAAAGATATCTTGATGCAATCTTCCTCGATCATCTCCAGAGGTTTTCCAGATGCATGGCCTGCTAGGTCACCTGATGTACGAGGTGCATTCAAGTTCTAAGGCCTCCGATTTGTTTTCTAATTAACTACTCACTCGAAATCGATGAAACTGGCGATACTTCTCGACGTAATCGCCCTGCAGACGTACACATTTTTCACAACGCTGACGCCATGATTCCATGGCAGCGGCGAAGGCTTCTTTAGGAGTCTGTTTTGACCACTGGAAAATCGCTGAAGCAATAGCAGCACAGCTGGTGAATGTGCGGCCACGGAGAGTGTCTTTCATTGTTGGCAAAAGCCGAAAGTCACTAGGAGCCAGGTCAGGTGAGTAGAGAGCATGAGGAATCACTTCAAAGTTGTTATCACGAAGAAACTGTTGTGTAACGTTAGCTCGATGTGCGGGTGCGTTGTCTTGGTGAAACAGCACACACGCAGCCCTTCCCGGACGTTTTTGTTGCAGTGCAGGAAGGAATTTGTTCTTCAAAACATTTTTGTAGGATGCACCTGTTACCGTAGTGCCCTTGGGAACGCAATGGGTAAGGATTACGCCCTCGCTGTCCCAGAACATGGACACCATCATTTTTTCAGCACTGGCGGTTACCCGAAATTTTTTTGGTGGTGGTGAATCTGTGTGCTTCCATTGAGCTGACTGGCGCTTTGTTTCTGGATTGAAAAATGGCATCCACGTCTCATCCATTGTCACAACCATCACAACTGTCGTTGCGCATCAACATTGCTTGGCAACATGCCACACGGGCAGCCATGCGGCCGTCTGTCAGCATTCGTGGCACCCACCTGGATGACACTTTTCGCATTTTCAGGTCATCATGCAGGATTGTGTGCACAGAACCCACAGAAATGCCAACTCTGGAGGCGATCTGTTCAACAGTCATTCAGCGATCCTCCACTTTCTCGATCATGTCGTCAGACCGGCTTGTGCGAGCCCGAGGTGGTTTCGGTTTGTTGTCACACGATGTTCTGCCTTCATTAAACTGTCGCAGCCACGAACGCACTTTCGACACATCCATAACTCCATCACCACATGTCTCCTTCAACTGTCGATTAATTTCAATTGGTTTCACACCACGCAAATTCAGAAAACGAATGATTGCACGCTGTTCAAGTAAGGGAAACGTCGCCATTTTAAGTATTTAAAACAGTTCTCATTCTGGCCGCTGGCGGTAAAATTCCATCTGCCGTACGGTGCTGCCATCTCTGGGACGTATTGGCAATGAACGCGGCCTCATTTTAAAACAATGCGCATGTTTCTATCTCTTTCGAGTCCGGAGAAAACAAATTGGAGGCCTTAGAACTTGAATGCACCTCGTACTTGCATGTGAATTCGCCTTGGCGATATTACGACGAAAACCTGTCACCACAACTGCTACAGGCGTCCCATAGTGATATCTAGTTCCGCACTCCTGCCGCTGCAAGCGCCATGTCGCGAAAACAGCTGGCAGGGAGCGTCACGGACGGTAGGAGGCAGCATTTTTTAAATCCACGTAAGGCAAGACCACACGACATTGTAACACTATCATCGCCTGGAGTATTTTCTTTCCTCATATCTCGAACAAGGCCGACGAGAGGGCGGGGGGGGGGGGGGGGGGAGGGCGGCGGGAGGGGGAGGAAGGGGGGTCAGGTAGGTGGGGAGGGGTGGCAAAATCCTCAGGGTCCAAGACTCTCAAGAGTTCGGATCTCCCAGGCTGCTAAGTTGGCCAAAATCAACCTGCTATTGTAAAAAAGAATTATGAAATATTATAAATAAAAGAGTTCACTCCAGCACCAGCGTAACAAATCAAGTTCTTCATTTCCACTTCAGTTCTATGAGTCATACATGCCAGGTGCAAACAATTCTATTTCATGTTTAATCTTGAATGCACAATATTTTCTTGAGACATCGTGCACCAAAACGGCTGTGTGATGGATTGCAAAATGCTCTTTCTTTAAATGTTTTTGGTAACCCACCAAAAAATTTCCCCAACAAAGGTACACGACAACAGCTGCGAAACATCATTATAATTTCATAGGACTACCAACAACATTCAAAGATAAGTCACTGCTGATTCCTTCACAAGGTGATTTTATACGAAATATATAGAAAATATTTTGCACTCAAGAGTAAACAGAAAATAAAATATATTTGTGTGTTATCGTTGTTGTGGAAGAATCGTAAAAGTGAGGAAATGAAAGAGTACATCGGCATCGCTAATGCAAATGTAAAGAGGTAATGTTGTTCTTTCAGTCGTCTGTAGAATAGCTAATTTACATGGGAACCCTCGTTTTACTTGATGTGAGACTATTTCTTGGCCAAGAAATGTTTGGCTTTCAGAGGTTCATCTCAAAAGATTGGAGATTAAAATAACGTAAATTTCGTTACAATATTAGAACTCTTGAGTCACTATGTCCCGTTCCTCGCCAAATACATTAGCCAGGTCACAGGGAGACAAGAATCTGGAAAACGTTTGCAAGTGAATTACCTGTCAACCGATACTCAGAATGAATTTATTTCTAGTTGTGCCCGTTACGTCAGGAGTGACATTTTGGAACAGAGAGAAAATGAGAAGTATTACTAAATTCTTGTTGAGGCAGCTCCTAATTCAAATCATGATGAAAAGGTAACATTCGTCCCATATTACATTTACTTTGATAACGAAATTGATAAACAAGAAATAAATGAACGGCTTAGGAATTTCTAGACCGTAATCAGAAAATGAAATGGGAGATACGATACTGCGTGAAGAGTTTGACAGAGCTCTGAAAGACCTGAGTCGAAACAAGACTCCCCGAGTAGACAACATTCCATTGGAACTACTGACGGCCTTGGGAGAGCCAGTCCTGACTAAACTCTACCATCTGGTGAGCAAGATGTATGAAACAGGCGAAATACCCTCAGACTTCAAGAAGAATATAATAATTCCAATCCCAAAGAAAGCAGGTGTTGACAGATGTGAAAATTGCCGAACAATCAGTTTAATAAGCCACAGCTGCAAAATGCTAACACGAATTCTTTACAGACGAATGGAAAAACTAGTACAAGCCGACCTCGGGGGAGGTCAGTTTGGATTCCGTAGAAATACTGGAACACGTGAGGCAATACTGACCTAACGACTTACCTTAGAAGAAAGATTAAGGAAAGGCAAACGTATGTTTCTAGCATTTGTAGACTTAGAGAAAGCTTTTGATAATGTTGACTGGAATACTCTCTTTCAAATTCTAAAGGTGGCAGGGGTAAAATACAGGGAGCGACAGGCTATTTACAATTTGTACAGAAACCAGATGGCAGTTATAAGAGTCGAGGGACATGAAAGGGAAGCAGTGGTTGGGAAGGGAGTAAGACAGGGTTGTAGCCTCTCCCCGATGTTATTCAATCTGTATATTGAGCAAGCAGTAAAGGAAACAAAAGAAGAATTCGGAGTAGGTATTAAAAACCATGGAGAAGAAATAAAAACTTTAAGGTTCGCCGATGACATTGTAATTCTGTCAGAGACAGCAAAGGACTTGGAAGAGCAGTTGAATGGAATGGACAGTGTCTTGAAAGGAGGATATAAGATGAACATCAACAAAAGCAAAACGAGGATAATGGAATGTAGTCGAATTAAGTCGGGTGATGTTGAGGGAATTAGATTAGGAAATGAGACACTTAAAGTAGTAAAGGAGTTTTGCTATTTGGGGAGCAAAATAACTGATGATGGTCGAAGTAGAGAGGATATAAAATGTAGACTGGCAATGGCAAGGAAAGCGTTCCTCAAGAAGAGAATTTTGTTAACATCGAGTATAGATTTAAGTCTCAGGAAGTCGTTTCTGAAAGAATTTGTATGGAGTGTAGCCATGTATGGAAGTGAAACATGGACGATAAATAGTTTGGGCAAGAAGAGAATAGAAGCTTTCCAAATGTGTTGCTACAGAAGAATGCTGAAGATTAGATGGGTAGATAACATAACTAATGAGCAAGTATTGAAGAGGATTGGGGAGAAGAGAAGTTTGTGGCACAACTTGACTAGAAGAAGGGATCGGTTGGTAGGACATGTTCTGAGGCATCAAGGGATCACCAATTTAGTATTGGAGGGCAGCGTGGAGGATAAAAATCGTAGAGGGAGACCATGAGATGAATACACTAAGCAGATTCAGAAGGATGTAGGTTGCAGTAGGTACTGGGAGATGAAGAAGCTTGCACAGGATAGAGTAGCATGGAGAGCTGCATCAAACCAGTCTCAGCACTGAAGACCATAACAACAACAATCAGAAAACAGGAGTTGCTATTGTATATTAAATTCGATCAACACTTGTGAAACAGTCAATTCCTAACAGTGCATGCCGAAGACAAAGTTATGGATACGTAAGTAGTATCAGACGGTGTTGTAAAGGAAATCAGGCACTTGATTCTCTCTCTCTCTCTCTCTCTCTCTCTCTCTCTTAATGGAATCCTGTGGGCTTCTCAGCTCCTTATATGGTGCACATGTAGCTGAGGGCTGACATGATACAGCTACGTTTTTCGGAGGGATGCAACTTCTTTACAACCAGATCAGCTGTAGCCCACAACAACGGGAAATTCTGAAACAGTGTGTTGGAAGTTCTTTATATTCCACGTTTTACACCCACTGGAGTGCTCGGGTTGAGGCCGTAAGGCCAGTAGCAACTCACTTGGGTAAGATTGCCATTGCTGTTGAAACTCTCATTAATTTAAATTTTTCAGCTGACACACATTCCGTGGTATGACTTTTTTTGGTTTATGATATCGTTCGAGTGTCTAATCATGGCATCAGTTTGGCTGAAGTTGGTACCAACTGACTATAGAATCAAACTATTACAGGCTCGAAAAACTACCAGTTGTGTTGAGGCAAAACACCTTGAGAGCTTATTAAACACCTTAATATATCTTCGCGAAAATTGGAACACCATTTCCCTCAACGCCGATTCTGAAAAGAAAAGGAAATCGTTTCTTGATGAAACCAGGTACGAAGTGACATATGTGAATTCAGATGTTTTATGCAAGATAAACGTTTTCTTGTCATCATTGACAATGTGGTGTCTAATTTGAAAAACCTGCCTTGGAACAATGAAGATTATCCATGAAACCTTTGCATTTTTGTGGAAATCAAAGATGACTGACCATTAGGTCGCTGAGGCATACATGTTATTTGTCAACTAATACCACAATGATATCACAACAGATTTAGGAGAAGAAATTAAATATCTGAAAACTATTCATGCTTCAAACTGTAAATATATTGCTTGGAGACAATTGACCTCTTGAATTAGATGCACGAGCTTAAAGTTTTAAGTTCATTTCCGAAGGTATGTGTAACTACGTGCATGTTTTTTTCCGTGGTTTTAACTGAAGAAGAAAAGTCATTCAGCACTCTGACTTGCTTTACAAACTGTCTGAGAGTACCAATGCATCGACAAGGTCTCACAGATTTGGGGACGTAGGCAGCTGAATCTAATTTGGCAAGGCTGTGATTCAAACATTCGCTTAACGAAAGACGTCTTTGACAGTGTTACAGGCAAGTAGGTTATGGTATGGTAACCGTTCCATGACCCGTTCTGGTTTACATACGAGTGTGCTGATGTCTGTTACTGAAACGTGTGGGCATGCCAGAGAACGAGCGTGAACAGAACATTCCAAATCGCAGTGTTCCTCACACCTGACATTCGTCGCCGTAAAAAACGGCATAATGCTTAGCCTTCTGTTTTAAAACGAAATGAAAACAAATTAATCCAGTATAAAAAATGAAATGGAACATACGTACGTTTTACAATAGTTCATTATTAGATACCATCTGAAGTCAAACTTGTAATTTCGTCATCCATATTAGTTTTCTCATTCCGTGCAGGTCTCGGTCAAGCCATTGTCCAGTTCATAAGCTGTTGTGGTCTTGGGTTCCTGATAACTGTGTTCATCACTACTTTTCAAACTAGTATTTCTTAATACCCTTTCAGTCTCCTACTCCTTGAATGCGTCTTGGCGCCGCTATTCTTTATTATGTATTTTCGTTTTTAACTTTTGCACGCTCATTCATTCATCTAAGTGGTGTGTTCTTTCAAAGCTGTAGAGGAAAATTAGAGACATGGTCTACGACGATTTTTTGTTTCATTACATTCCAAATGATTTTGATTGTCGTAGAACACTGTACAAGTGGCATCATAAAAGCTATTTCTAATTTTCTGAAATAATAGGGGGCATGAAATTAAACATTTTCTTAGTAAAGCATTGTCCATTAATATGTCATTTTGAACTTTTATTGGTATGAAGGGAACTGCATATTCTAATAAAAGTCTTGAAAGACTTCACAGAAAAATGAGTGTGAAATTTAGAGCATGAGCTTAGCAATGGCACGTCACAGAAGCGCGTTTTAAACTGTTTTCTTTCTACGAAACTATTACAGTTGAATATAATGACTATTATAAATACATCTATAAATGTTATTTAAATTTGTAGCTACCGCAGTCTATCTTACTTCTAATTGAAAACCATCGCTATTTGTTCCTGATATGAAGGACTTTAGGACTTTCATAGGTCTGTCTGTACAAAAAGAGGCAGTCTAGCGATCTATCAAGCTTTTTTTTATTTGAATCATCAGTTTGACGCGAGTCATCACGAATTCCTCTCCTTTGCCAGCCTCTTCCTCGAAAAATAGCACTTGTATTCTACGACCTCAATTATTTTCTGGTCGTATTCCAATCTCTGTCTTCCTCTACAGTTTTTACCCTCTACAGCTCCTTCTAGTACCATGAAATTTCTTCCCCCATGTCTTAACAGATATCCTAACATCCTGTGCCTTCTTCTTGTCAGTGTTTTCCATAGATTCCTCTCGTCGCCAATTCTTTCGAGAACCTCCTCATTTCTTACCTCACCAGTCCACCTAAATTTTCAAAATTCTTCTGTAGCACCATATCTCAAAAGCTTCTGTTCTCTTCCGATCCGGTTTCCCCACAGTCCATGTTTCACTACCATATAAAGTTGTGCTCCAAACACACACTCTCAGAAATTTCTGCCTCAAATTAAGGCTTTTGTTTGATACTAATAGACTTTTCTTGGGCAGTAATGTCCTTTTTTGCCAGTGCAAGACTGCCTTTTATATCCTCCTTTGTCCGTCCATGGTGGGTTATTTTTCTGCCAAGATAGCAGAATTCCTCAACTTCATCTACTTCGTGATCACCTAACTTGATGTTAAGCTCCTCGTTCTTCTCATTTCTGTACTTCTCATTACTATCGTCTTTCTTCGATTTACTGTCAATCCATATTTTGTATTCATTAGACTGTTCATTCCATTCAACACATCCTGTAATTCTTCCTCACTTTGCCGGCCGCGGTGGTCTCGCGGTTCTAGGCGCTGCAGTCCGGAACCGCGGGACTGCTACGGTCGCAGGTTCGAATCCTGCCTCGGGCATGGATGTGTGTGATGTCCTTAGGTTAGTTAGGTTTAATTAGTTCTAAGTTCTAGGCGACTGATGACCTCAGAAGTTAAGTCGCATAGTGCTCAGAGCCATTTGAGCCATTCTTCCTCACTTTCACTGAGAATAATAATGTCCTCAGGAAATCTTATCATTGATATCCTTTCTCCTTGAATTTTAGTCGCATTCTTGAACCTTTCTTTTATTTCCGTCATTGCTTCTGGTATGTATAGACAGAAAAGTAGGGGGGAAGGACTACATCCCTGTCTTACACTCTTTTTAATCCAAGCGCTTCGTTCTTGCCCTACCAGTGTTATGGGTCCCTCTTGAATATTGTACACCCAAAGTATTGTACACTCCTGGAAATGGAAAAAAGAACACATTGACACCGGTGTGTCAGACCCACCATACTTGCTCCGGACACTGCGAGAGGGCTGTACAAGCAATGATCACACGCACGGCACAGCGGACACACCAGGAACCGCGGTGTTGGCCGTCGAATGGCGCTAGCTGCGCAGCATTTGTGCACCGCCGCCGTCAGTGTCAGCCAGTTTGCCGTGGCATACGGAGCTCCATCGCAGTCTTTAACACTGGTAGCATGCCGCGACAGCGTGGACGTGAACCGTATGTGCAGTTGACGGACTTTGAGCGAGGGCGTATAGTGGGCATGCGGGAGGCCGGGTGGACGTACCGCCGAATTGCTCAACACGTGGGCGTGAGGTCTCCACAGTACATCGATGTTGTCGCCAGTGGTCGGCGAAAGGTGCACGTGCCCGTCGACCTGGGACCGGACCGCAGCGACGCACGGATGCACGCCAAGACCGTAGGATCCTACGCAGTGCCGTAGGGGACCGCACCGCCACTTCCCAGAAAATTAGGGACACTGTTGCTCCTGCGGTATCGGCGAGGACCATTCGCAACCGTCTCCATGAAGCTGGGCTACGGTCCCGCACACCGTTAGGCCGTCTTCCGCTCACGCCCCAACATCGTGCAGCCCGCCTCCAGTGGTGTCGCGACAGGCGTGAATGGAGGGACGAATGGAGACGTGTCGTCTTCAGCGATGAGAGTCGCTTCTGCCTTGGTGCCAATGATGGTCGTATGCGTGTTTGGCGCCGTGCAGGTGAGCGCCACAATCAGGACTGCATACGACCGAGGCACACAGGGCCAACACCCGGCATCATGGTGTGGGGAGCGATCTCCTACACTGGCCGTACACCACTGGTGATCGTCGAGGGGACACTGAATAGTGCACGGTACATCCAAACCGTCATCGAACCCATCGTTCTACCATTCCTAGACCGGCAAGGGAACTTGCTGTTCCAACAGGACAATGCACGTCCGCATGTATCCCGTGCCACCCAACGTGCTCTAGAAGGTGTAAGTCAACTACCCTGGCCAGCAAGATCTCCGGATCTGTCCCCCATTGAGCATGTTTGGGACTGGATGAAGCGTCGTCTCACGCGGTCTGCACGTCCAGCACGAACGCTGGTCCAACTGAGGCGCCAGGTGGAAATGGCATGGCAAGCCGTTCCACAGGACTACATCCAGCATCTCTACGATCGTCTCCATGGGAGAAATGCAGCCTGCATTGCTGCGAAAGGTGGATATACACTGTACTAGTGCCGACATTGTGCATGCTCTGTTGCCTGTGTCTATGTGCCTGTGGTTCTGTCAGTGTGATCATGTGATGTATCTGACCCCAGGAATGTGTCAATAAAGTTTCCCCTTCCTGGGACAATGAATTCACGGTGTTCTTATTTCAATTTCCAGGAGTGTATATCACCCGTCTTTCCCTACAGCTTACCGTATTTTTCTCAGAATTTCGAGCATCTTCCAATATTTTAAACTGTCAAAAACTTCTTTCAGGTCGACAAATCTTATGAAAGTGTCTTGATTTTTCTTCAGTCTTGCTTACATTATCAGCCACTCTGCCTCTCTGGTGCCTTTAGCTTTTCTAACGCCAAAGTGATCGTCATTTAACACTTCCTCAATTTTCTTTTCCATTCTTCCGCACATTATTCTTGCCAGTAATATGGATGCATAAGTTGTTAAGCTGATTGTGCGATAACTCTCACACCCGTCGGTTCCTGCAGTCTTCGGAACTCTGTGGATGATGTTTTTCCGAAAGTCTTATGGTATATCGCCAGACTCATACATTCTACACACCAACATGGGTAGTCGTTCTGTTATGTCCCCCAATGATTTCAGAACTTCCGATGGAATGTTATTTATCCCTTCTGCCTTGCTTTGAAGTCTTCCAAAGCTCTTTTAAATTTTGATGCTAATATTAGATCCCCTATCTCTTCTAAATCGACTCCTGTTTCTTCTTCTATCACGTCATCAGACAATTATCTCTCTCCTATGCATTAAACAGAGGAATTCCCTTTGCACTATTAATGCTACCACCCTTGTTTTTAATTTCACCGAAGGTTCTTTTGACTTTTCTGAATGGTAAGTAAGTCATTTCGACAGTTATTTCTTTTTTGCTTTCTTCACATTTTTTACGTATCCATTTCATCTTTGCTTCCCTGCACTTCCTGTTTATTTCATTCCTAATTGATTTTTATTTCTGTATTCCTGAACATTTTTGCACTCCCCTTCTTCGTCGATCGACTGAAGTATTTCTTCTGTTATCCGTGGTTTCTTCGTGTTACCGGCCTAGTACCTATGCTTCTTTTTCCAACTTCTGCGATAGCCCTTTTTGGACACGTCCATTCCTCTTCAATTGAACTGCCTACTGAGTTAATCACTATCGCAGTATCTACAGTCTCAGAGAACATCAATCGTATTTCTTTATTCTTTAATGCTTCAGTATCCCATTTCTTTGCGCAATGTTAGTTCATGACTAGTCTCTTAAACCTCAGCCAACTCTTCACCATTATTAAATTGTGGTCTGTGATCTATCGTCACAAGCCTTTAAAATGAATGGGAATGACGTAAGAGAGGGATAAGTCCTGTTGATGTGCGGCTTTCATACAAAGGGTTGGTAGTCAAGGTCTCGTATTGTTAGGCAATCAATAGACTGTAATAATACTTAGAAATTGTATTTTTGGTGTAAAAATACACTTTCTAAATGGAACGATGCCTGTCGACATTAACAAACTAAAGGCAGGGTAAATTAGAGCGTCAGAGGTGCTTGTTATAGGATTCTATTGCAAATTGTTTACGAGATAACGTGTTTAGAAACTACCCACGCCAACACTTGTACAGTACCTGTGGTAGCACACAGTAAAGAACCACACAAATGCATACACTTGTTATGTGGATTCTGATCAGTAACGAGACAATTGACCATCACAAGTTGTGTTCAAAACGACCACCGGCAGCGGTAATATCCGCTTCCAGTCTGGTATGAAACGACTGTTGCACACGTCCTAGCATTTCAGCGGAGTTGCCCGAGCAGACTGCAGTAATACGTCGTTGCATATCATCGGGTGTAGTTGGTATGTCCTTCCAGACAGCATCTTTCAGCTTTCCACACAGAAAAAAAGTTTACACATGCCAACTCCGGGAAACGGGGTGGCAAAGGTACAGGTCCTCTGCATGTAATCCAACGATTTGGAAACAATTCGTGAAGACATGCTGTAGTACTTCGTGCACTACGGGCTGGACAGCCATCATGTTGGTACCACAGGTTCCTCCTAGTCTGCCGAGGACCGTCTTCTAGCATCCGTGGAATGGTCTGTTAGGGAGCTGCAATAATTGCGCGCGTTCAGTGTTCCGTCTATGAAGAACGGACCTATGAGGTAATGGTTCACTACCCCACATCACATGTTTACATTCCATGACGTTGAAGTTCTACCTGACGAAGCCAAAGGGGATTGTCAACAGACCGATAGCGCATCTTTCGGCAGTTTACTTGGACGTGATTGGTAAATGTGGCTTCATCATTAAACAAGTTACATGATATGGAGTACCCTGTTTTAATATCCGTGAACAGAAGTTAGCACGACTCTCACAATCGTTTCCATGCAGCTCTTAATAGAGAGAGATGTGACAGGGATGAATGTGGATGGAGACTGCGTAGGACACATTCTGACTCATGCCATTCTGTCGTCACTTGTTTCCTTCGGTTACATTGTCTAGGTGTTACGCTACCACTTTCACGTAATTGGTTAAAGATGTTGAGACTTAACGGACGAGATGGTTGACATCTTTCGGGTTATCTTGGCGCGTACGTCGTACAAGACCGAACTGTATTTTCCCTATACTCTCCATACACCATGAATATGTTGGCTTTTTGCATTGGTAAATCCCATCTTCCACTCACAACCTACAGCTTGGATTGTCGTAAATAACTGACTCTCAAGTCGCAATACGCTCAAGGAACACACAAGAACACTGTAAGCAAACATAACAGCGTTTTACCTAGCAACTACGCCGGTTGAATGTCAAACAAATCCTGCAACAAATATCACAAACGTTCTAATTTACCCGGCTTTGAGTTTGTTAATATCAACAGGCACCGTTCCACTTAAAAAAGTGTATGTTTGCACAAAAAATACACTTGCTAAGTCTTACTACAATCTGTTTATTGGCTAACAATACGAGCCCCTGACTATCAATCCAGTTTGTGAAAGCTGCACATCGATAACACTTTTCATTTCCGTAATATTTGCGGTGCAAGTTTTAAATGAGTCAAAAAAATGGTTCAAATGGCTCTAAGCACTATGGGGCTTAGCATCTGAGATCATCAGTCCCCTAACTTAGAACTACTTAAACCTAACTAACCTAAGGACATCACACACATCCATGCCCGAGGTAGGATTCGAACCGCAGCGTGGTTCCGGACTGAAGCGCCTAGAACCGCTCGGTCACAGCGCGGCCGGCTTAGATGAGTCACCCTCCCGGCCATACGGTCTCCCGAGCGGGGTGGCGCAGTGGTTAGACACTGGACTCGCATTCGGGAGGACGACGGTTCAATCCCGCGTCCGGCCATCCTGATTTAGGTTTTCCGTGATTTCCCTAAATCACTCCAGGCAAATGCCGGGATGGTTCCTCTGAAAGGGCACGGCCGACTTCCTTCCCAATCCTTCCCTAATCCGATGAGACCGATGACCACGCTGTCTGGTCTCCTTCCCCAAACCAACCAACCAACCATACGGTCTGGGGTGTTTCTGGAGGGGATGCTAACCGGAGCTCGGTATGTGCAGAATGTTGTTAGATCCGTTCTTTTGCCGTTCTTGCAACAGGATAATGTTCACCCACACACTGCCCACGAAAAAAATTCAAATGTGTGTGAAATCTTATGGGACTTAACTGCTAAGGGCATCAGTCCCTAAGCTTACACACTACTTAACCTAAATTATCCTAAGGACAAACACGCCCGAGGGAGGACTCGAACCTCCGCCGGTGCCAGCTGCACAGTCCATGATTGCAGCGCTTTAGACCGCTCGGACACTGCCCACGAAACTGAACGTGCTCAGCAAGACGTACAGCAACTTCCCTGGCCAGAACAACCTCTGGACATGTCTCCCATCGAACACGTGTGGACTATGACGGGACGATAAGTGGCTCTTGCGGCTATCTGTCAACTCTCTTGCAGAACTACGTGAACAGGCCGATCAGGCGTGGCATAACGTGTCCCAAGGTAGCCTTCACTTAATGCCAGACTCAGCGTCTACACTGCCGCCCGTGGAGGTTACTCTCCGTCCTACTACGGGTGTGACAGCGTAGGTCGATACCTGGCACCTCAGAACAACTTGTGCCAAAGAGCTGAAAATGTAATTACTTCATGTACTCAATCTCTGCTGTTGCGACAATAAATCTTGAGTGAATTAGAAACCTCTAAATTGGTGTAGTAATTTTTTTTCCGGCGGCGTATATTACTCCGAAGTACGTTGGTTAAGTCAAATGTCATGGCTGGAACGATTTTTCGATTTAAAACTCGCTATTATTGAATTTGTGAAGGAAAACAGACTGCAGGATCGAAAATTACATCCGAAAAGGATTGCAGACCTTGCATTTTAAGTGCAATTGAGTGCACGCTGTCCACAGTAAGACAATGCAAAGTGAGAAACAACTTCTTTCTGATTTTATTGGGAAGCATATAAAAAGAAGAAGGCGTTGTAGAAGGGACACATTCTGACAAACATAGTCCAGTTCTCTAAGATAACTGGAAATAAAGAAAACGTGAGGACTGAAGCATTCATTGTGGCCTTGAAAGAATTACAAGGGTAGTTTCGTAAAGGTTTTGAGGAAACTGCCAATCGTACATCTGCTTTAGAGATCTTTTGTCGTTTCAGTTGAAAGCGCCCCTTTGCATGTGCAGATTTAACTGGTGTGCAAGATAATTCCCGGTTTAAAGACAGATCCCTCTGACGTTAAAACTGTTCAGGACGTCTACGTTGCTTTCCTCAGGTAGACTTTCCACGTCTCGATAATGTGGTTTCCAAAGAGTGCTACAACATTTCGACCGATATATGTGTATGAAAGACCTTTTCAGCACGCCAAAAGTAATTAAATAATACCGAAAATTTGTTTTGTTTTTGATCTATGTTGTTGATAAATGAGCATATTTTATTACCATCAACTTTCAAATCGCGCAGTAATCACCATTCAAAAATAAGGAAAATTAGAGCTCGTACGGCGTTCAAACTGTCGTTTTTCTCTTTCGCGATCAGCGAGCCGAACAGAGGGGGAGGGGGGGGGAATATGACTTTGGCGCAAATAGTGCCCTCTGCCACACACCGCTTGGTGGCTAACGGAGTATATGCGTAGATGTAGATGCAGAAATATAAAGACAGGTTCTATGCAGTGAGACTGCATTTCCATTTAAATGCGCCGTATTCGCATTTCTCCCTCTTCCCCTTCCTCCTGCCAGCCGGAGTGACCGTGCGGTTCTAGGCGCTACAGTCTGGAACCGCGTGGCCGCTACGGTCGCAGGTTCGAATCCTGCCTCGGGCATGGATTTGTGTGATGTCCTTAGGTTAGTTAGGTTTAAGTAGTTCTAAGTTCTCGGGGACTGATGACCACAGCAGTTAAGTCCCATAGTGCTCAGAGCCATTTGAACCATTTGAACCCCTTCCTCCTGCTCAGACACGGTGGCATGGTTGTGGAAGAAATGTTCCAGCCAGAGTGAGCGCTATGGCGCTTCTGCCAGGGTATGGCTTGCTAGCTGAAATCTTGACCACCCATGCTCTAGATATTTCATTATGCTCTCTTCTGAAATATGCTCTACGATCCTGGAGATATCAGGACTTGTTTGTTTTTCTCGTATACCGGAGTACCTCCTAGTCTTTTTCTCTGGTATAATATAATATCCGCCAGTGCTTGCAGCTGCTAGCCTGAATAACATCTTTTCCTGACGTTCGTGCTTAATTCAGTGTCACATGTGTTCGAGTTATTACTACAGTGGGACGCCGGTACTGTTCTAAGATTCACATAAGTAAGTGGATTTCCACTAAGAAAATACTCTTATAATATTTTGGTTTTCTTTTTCTCCCTCTGTTTCAACGATAGGTAGGATAAATCTTGGGATCTGTTTGTCGTAACGCTTAAACGAGAGCTTCGTTATAGGCATTATGATACACGATCGTTACTGTGTGTTTTGAGAGGATATTAAACAAAATAATAAATAAAGAAAAAGGCATCCTATACATTTTTGTGACACTATTACCTGTTGACATGTGCTATCACCCTAGAAAGCCACTCCGAGTTTTCAGTTTCCGAGTGTCATTCCGACAGAATCAGAAACTATTTCGATATTTAAAGCAATTGCCATTTATTTTTCAGTCTCATTTGCACATTTTTAATTACATGACATGTTTCGATCACTCTGAACCATTTTCAGCGTACTCTGATATGAGCCGACAAGACGGGTTGCTGACACAATTGCTTCGGTCTGAAGATGATTCAGAGTGATCGAAACGTTTCATATAATTAAAAATGTGCAAAAGAGACTGAAAAATAAATGAGAATAATTTTGAACATCAACATAACTTCATTATCACGTTCCCAACTCACTGTACCACGATTCTAGCCTTGTGACACGCATAGTCATGCTGATGGGTGATGCTATCGTCTTAGCCGAGCGGTCTGGGGGGCTGCAGTCATGGACTGTGCGGCTGGTCCCGGCGGAGGTTCGAGTCCTCCCTCGGGCATGGGTGCGTGTGTTTGTCCTTAGGATAATTTAGGTTAAGTAGTGTGTAAGCTTAGGGACTGATGATCTTAGCGGTTAAGTCCCTTAAGATTTCACACACATTTGAACATTTTTTTGCTGTCGTCGTCGGGGAAGAGGCCAATTGTGAAGGGAGGCAGGCGGTCCGCAGTAATATTCACACAGTCCACAGCTGTCAGCGTGTCTTCGATTATTACCACAGGTCCCATGTGAAAGCCCACCTGAATGTCAAGAATAGCATAATACTGCTCCCACCGACCTGCGTCCGTGGCGCTTTGCATTTTTCTAGCAGCCGTTCGCCTGGATGGCGGCATATTGAGACATACTCCTCTCTAACGTCGAATAAACAATCTGATAAATAAAGTTCAGGGCAAGTACACTGTTTTAAGTTAAATCGCTAAGATCTCGTATGTACAAATAATTACTAGGCGATAAGGATAAGTGCTCAGTATATGTCTCTTGCCGACCGTTAATGAATATCTTGTTCGTAAAGTATTGTGGTTCACAGTAAAAAACGGTGCTCGTATCTAGAGGGCACGATTAGGCTCAGTAACATAATTCGGGCGCTGCTTCTGTCGATTCCTTTGTCACTCGTTTCATTCTCTTCATTTGTGGCCGAGCGGTTCTAGGCGCTTCAGTCTCGAACCGCGCGACCGCTACAGTCGCAGGTTCGAATCCTGCCTCGGGCATGGATGTGTGTGATTTCTTTAGGTTAGTTAGGTTTAAGTAGTTCTAAGTTCTAGGGGACTGATGACCTCAGATGTTAAGTCCCATAGTGCTCAGAGCCATTTTCCACCGACATCCACCGACATTCACCTTCCCTGTATTGACCGACCAAGTACGATGGGCATGGAACGCCATCCCACAAACTGTCATCCGGCATCTGTAAAACGCAATGCATACACGTTTACGCTTGTGCGTTCAACATTCTGGCGGTTACACCGGTTGTTAATGTACCACTATTCCACATTTATAGTGGCTTCTATGCGCTTATATTAGCCTGCTACACTATGTGATCAAAAGTATACGGACACCTAAAAAACATACGTTTTTCATATTAGGTGCATTGTCCTGCCACCTACTGCCAGGTCCTCCATATCAGCGACCCCAGTAGTCATTAGACATCGTGAGACAGCAGAATGGGGTGCTCCGCGGAGTAGGTGATTGGGTGTCACTTATGTCATACGTCTGTATGCGAGATTTCCACACTCCTAAACATCCCTAGGTCCACTGTTTCCGATGTGATAGTGAAGAGGAAACGTGAAGGGACAAGTTCAGCACAAAAACGTACAGGCCGACCTCGTCTGTTGACTGGCAGAGACCGCCGACAACTGAAGAGGGTCCTAATGTGTAATAGGCAGAAATCTATCCAGACCGTCACACAGGAATTCCAACTGCGTCAGGATCCACTGCAAATACTATGACAGTTAGGCGGGAGGTGAAAAAACTTGGATTTCATGGTCGAGTGGCTGCTCATAAGCCACACATCACGCCGGTAAATGCCAAAAGACGCCTCGCTTGTTGTAAGGAGCATAAATATGGACGATTAAACTGTGGAAAAAAGTTTTGTGGAGTGACGAATCACGGTACACAATGTGGCGATCCGATGGCAGGGTGTGGGTATGGTGAATGTCCGGTGAACGTCATCTGTCAGAGTGTGTAGTGCCAACAGTAAAATTCGGAGGTGGTGGTGTTATGGTATGGTAGTGTTTTTCATGGAGAGGGCTTGCACCCTTGTTGTTTTGCGTGGCAGTATCACAGCACAGGCCTACATTTATGCTTTAAGCATCTTCTTGCTTCCCACAGTTGAAGAGCAATGCGGGGATGGCGGTTGCGTCTTTCAACACGATCGAGTAAGTGTTCATTCATAATGCACTGCCTGTGGCGGAGTGGTTACACGACAATAACATCTTGTAATGGACTGGTCTGCACAGATTCCTGCCTTGAATCCTATAGAACACATGTGGTATGTTTTGGAACGCCGACTTCGTGCCAGGCATCACCGACCGACATTGATACCTCTCTTCAGTGCAGCACTACGTGAAGAATGGACTTCCATTCCTCAAGAAACCTTCAGGACCTGACTGAACGAATGCCTGCGAGAGTGGAAGCCGTCATCAAGGCTAAAGGTGGGCCAACACCATGTTGAATTCCAGCATTACCGATGGAGGGCGCCACGAACTTGTAAGTTGTTTTCAGCCAGGTGTCCGGGTACTTTTGATCACATAGTGTATCTTGCAAACTTAATCACTGAAATATATTACCTAGACAAACGTATTCGCGGAATTCATTACTCTACATTATTTTTTGGTGTTGCGATTTTTCCCGTTAGTATACTATTACATATCCAACACTTCATTTCATATTTCTCACTAAAATACAAGGCACATCACTTATTTTTGGGTGTTGCGACTCTATTCGTTAGTACTATTACAAATCCAGCACTTCATTTCATATATCTCACGAAAATACAAGGCAAATAATTAAGCTCAATCGGTGTAGATCCAATTCACAATTAATGTGTAAGAAGCAATTAAAATAAAGAGAATAGACTAACTCGGGGAAGTTTACAACACAATCCCGTATCATATTCTTTGCGGGACATCCACAACTGTTGCTCAATTTTTTTATGATGAATATATCCGCTCCAGTTGTACTTCACAAACCCTTTACGTCTGGTCCCTTCAACCCAACAAACCAACCAACCAAACCCTTTATTTGGATAAAATTGTACACACGAACCGGTTTTCAGGATGTAACTCTCATATTCAGGCGCTTGATTGCTACGAGAAAGTCGTACCATTCATGCAGATAATCCAGAAATTTAGCGTATGAGATCCCCTGTTGGTGAGGCAGCGAAAGGTTCTCTTAGTCAACCAGTATAGTACCGGGTTAACGGGGCCGTAAAAGTGCCCATCCCGCCGCATGTCGTGGACGGCCGGGAGGGACGGTAAACAGACTGCCGCATGAGTCGCAATGAGACTCCTGTGTACACATATTATACGGCAGAAAGTGGCCGCCACCGGAACTGAAACCGAGGGCGGAGGGAACCACCCAAGAAATTAAAGCTAACAACACAGCCGCACCTCCACATTTCCTCCCAAACGCCATCCGCTTCTAAAAGGGCTAATACCACTTAACTTACGCATGGAAAAACCTAAGATAGGCTCAGTATAGAGCAAACAATAAAAAGCAAGACAAGCAATGTGTAACGCAGTTGTCAAGAAATAAAAATAATGGAAACGTATAACGAAATAGTCATGAAATAAAATTAATAAAACCAAAAAAGTACAAACCATAAAATTAATAAAATCGTAGTATTAAATACAAAACGGCCCAAGCCGACATACCATAAATATAACATTATAGTGGAAGATATGTCGATTTACAGAGTACGTCATATTAAGAACGAAAGGCTATGGGTGCAGATAGTGCAACACAACGTACAGGGTAACCTATGTAATCATGGTGCATTAAATCTCCAGTAACGGAGAAGCAAATGTGAGTAGTAAACTCCAAAAATTATTAAATATATACATAGCTATACAGTTACACATCATGCGCTAAGCTGAGGAACAACATGTTACGCACAGCCCATTAAAAGAAAAATTGAATCTAGTTCTGAAAATGTTATGTGACACCTCACAGTTGACTTGACACGAAATCTCCAAGGTCAGGGGACAAGATGTTATAGATACAAGTTACGTGAAGATGACCAAGTACGACAACCTATTGTAGTGAAGACTGACGTGGACATTGTAAGTAGTTGCTGAGCCTCATTTTGTGTTTTATAGTTTGGTTTGCTCATGGAGCAGACAGAGAGAAGTTTTCACACTAGGATTAGAGAACACGCCGACGCTCGCAATCCTATATCTGCCTTAGCGGTGAAATTGGCATGCAGTATGCACAGTTTGTGTTTCAGTACAGATGACTTAGAAATCTTACATGCACCATCAAAAGGACTGTTTCTTACCATTTTGTAAGAATTAGAAATCATGAAGTAAGAGTTGCAGTGTTCAGACAGTAGCCTCAATGAGCAAACAGAACTTTAAACATAAAGGGATGCTCAGCAAGTACTTGCAACATGTACAGCAGTCTCCATGGAATTCAAAGATTGTAAAGCCTCATAGTAAAATACATTTACATAAAATACTTTAAAAAATATTGTTATATATTGTATAAAACACGAAAGACTAAAACTGAAAGCACTTTTATTGTTATTACTATAAAATAATGTAAGTATCTTTATATTTACAAACCAAATTTCAATAGAATGAGATTTTCACTCTGCAGCGGAGTGTGCACGCATATGAAACTTCCTAGCAGATTAAAACTGTGTGCCAGACCGAGACTCGAACTCGGGAACTTTGCCTTTCGCGGGCAAGTGCTCTACCAACTGAGCTACCCAAGCACGACTCACGGCCCCTCCTCACAGTTTTACTTCTGCCAGTACCTCGTCTCCTACCTTCCAAACTTTACAGAAGCTCTCCTGCGAACCTTGCAGAACTAGCACTCCTGAAAGAAAGGATATTGCGGAGACATGGCTAAGCCACAGCCTGAGGGATGTTTTCAGAATGAGATTTACACTCTGCAGCGGAGTATGCGCTGATATGAAACTTCCTGGCAGATTAAAACTTTTGTTTTAACCATCGCGCCACCATCGCGCCACTTGGCGTTCATGTACAAAGTAAAACAATCAAAAACACAGCATAAGTCTTAAGTGCTACAGAGACTGCCTGTGTAGTGAATACATTCTATTCACGAGAATTTTTGTAGCCATTCGGCAGTTAGGAAGGACACAGGAATCTACACTAAACTGTTATGCGGCTTAAGAAAATATTCCACAAAGATGAGAATAGACATGTGTCAATGACTTCCTAATAATAAGACAGCATAACAAAGACAACAATATAAGGGTCGAACATACTTTTTGAGTACAACAGAGCAAGAACTGTAACCTCATTCGTATTAAAAGAAACTAGTCTATCTGCCAAGAACGGTCAAAATAATATTATTATCATAATCTTGAGAAATTATAGCAAGTGGACGGTAACGCTCGTCAAGAACCTACAATAATGATATAACACCTTTACAACACAAGGATGTCACTTGCCAAATCAATATAAGTACATTGAGAATACACATAAAGTTGAAACAGTTGTATACACAAGTTGCATTTATAGTTAGGTACGAACAAACAGGAGCCAACAATGGAGGCAACATAAACTATATAACTTTTAATTGAGAAATAGTCTAAAAATCGCTAGTCCTACAGGGCCTTCATATAACGTACGTGGTTGAAAAACTTGGTATAAATTTATAACCATATCAAACAGTCCAAAACTATACCAATATATGACCATAGGTAAATTTCATTAATGAAAACGCTAGGGTGCAAGCAACTGCGGTAAGGTCACTGTCACAATTTGCGCCACAGTAATAAATAAGGTAGAGATAGACTTCGTCATTGAAAGTTCTATCAGTATTAATTATAGTCCAAGAACAGTGATTCTTCAACCGCAGAGTATAATAGGGGCGAAAATCACATTGTTGTACACTGAAGTGACGAAAATCATGGGATACCTCCTAATATCCCGTTGTATCTCCTTTTGCCCGGCGTAGGACGGCAGCCCGACTTGGCATGAACTCAACATGTCGCTTGAGGACCCCTGCAGAAATACTCAGCCATGTTGGCTCTATAGCCGTCCATAATTGCGAAAGTGTTCCCGAAGCAGGATTTCATACATGAACTGATCTCTCGATTATGTCCCATAAATGTTCGATGAGATTCATGTTGGGCGATCTGGGTGCGTAAATCATTCGCTCGAATTGTCCAGGATGTTCTTCAAACCAATCGTGGATAATTGTGACCCAGTGACATGGCGTATTGTCATCCACAAAAATGCCACCGTTGTTTGGGAACATGAAGTCCACGAATGGCTGCAAATGGTCTCCCAGTAGCCGAACATAACCATTTCCAGTCAATGAACGGTTCAGTTGGACCAGTCCGATCCACGTAAAAACAGCGACACCGCATCAGCTTGCACAGTGTCTTCTTGACAACTTGGGTCGATGGCTTCGTGGCATCTGCACCACAGTCGATCGCTACCATCAGTTCGTACCAGCTGAAATCGGGACTCATATGACCAGGAGACGATTTCCCATTCGTCTAGAGTCCAACCGATATGGCCACGACTCCACGAGAGGCGCTGCAGGTGATTTCGTTCTGTTAGTAAAGACACTAGCGTCGGACGTCTACTGCCATAGCCCTTTAGCGCCAGATTTCGCCGCACTGTCCTAACGGTCACGTTCGTTGTACGTCCCACATTAATTTCTGCGGTTATTTCACACAGTATTGTTTGTTTGTTAGCACTGATAACTCTACGCAAATACCACTGCTGTCGTTCGTTAAGTGAAGGCCGTCCGCCACTGTGTTGCCCGTGGTGAGAGATAATGCCTGGCATCTGCTATTCTCAGCACACTCTTGACGCTGTGGATCTCGGAATATCGAATTCCCTTATGATTTCCAAAATAGAACGTCCCATGCGTCCAGCCCCAACCACCATTCCGCGCTCAAAGTCTGTTGATTACCGTCTTGCGGCCATAATCACGTCGGAAACCTTTTCAAAAAAATGGCTCTGAGCACTATGGGACTCAACATCTTAGGTCATAAGTCCCCTAGAACTTAGAACTACTTAAACCTAACTAACCTAAGGACAGCACACACACCCATGCCCAAGGCAGGATTCGAACCTGCGACCGTAGCAGTCCCGCGGTTCCGGACTGCAGCGCCAGAACCGCTAGACCACCGCGGCCGGCGAAACCTTTTCAGATGAATCACCTGAGTACAAATAACAGCCCTGCCAATCCACTGCCCTTTTATACCGTGGGGAGGGGAGGGTGAGGGGGGGCATGGAGTGGCGTGAATTAACTGTCAGGACTAAAAAGAGGGAGAGAATGCGGAGTTGGGAGTGGGAGGGAGAGTGGTGTTACGGTAACGCGAGTGACAATTAAGAGCAAATATCTTAGAAGTATATGAAACAGAAGAGATTGGTTAACAACATATAAACTTAAAAATAGTATGTTATGTTATGTTAACTGGGGACCTAGAAACGATGGAGAGGCTCCGTCCCCGCCGCAGCCCCAGTGGTCCACAGCCCCACGACGACTACCGCAGTCCACTTCACCCCCCCCCCCCCCGCCGCCCCACACCGAACCCAGGGTTATTGTGCGGTTCGGCCCCCGGTGGACCCCCCAGGGAATGTCTCACACCAGGCGAGTGTAACCCCTATGTTTGCGTGGTAGAGTAATGGTGGTGTACGCGTACGTGGAGAACTTGTGTCCGCAGCAATCGCCGACATCGTGTAGCTCAGGCGGAATAAGGGGAACCAGCCCGCATTTGCCGAGGCAGATGGAAAACCGCCTAAAAACCATCCAGACTTGCCGGCTCACCGGGCCTCGGCATAAATCCGCTGGGCGGATTCGTGCCGGGGACCGGCACTCCTTCCCGCCCGTAAAAATAGTATACATTGATATGAGGAACTTAGGGAAGGCAGGGAAAGGCGTGGACAGGGCCTAATCAGTTATCGTTGGTCGCTCAGTAAACACGTACACTTTAATTAAGGAAATAATTTTTTTTAACAATCATTTTTAAAAAATTGACTGTAATACAAGCTACACTGATGGCTGAACGCCTTATCGAATTCAAATTATTTGTCAGCTGAAGACCACAAGCAGTAGGAATAATTTAAACAAAATATTGTTTTTAAACAATTGACACAATTAGACCAAATAAAGAAGGGAGTGATCCACAGACAGTGCTCCAAGCATCGACCTGAGAAAAGTCCCTACAGCGGTGAGACAGGCAGCCAAGAGTTATGCTCACTTAACAGGATGGCATCTCAAACTAGGGACTGCTTAAACGCCGGCCAGCAGACTCGCAAAATCCACCTAAGATGCGATAACCACTACCACGATAGAATAACAGCCAACATCGTCAAATGAAAAGCATTTCATTCCACAAGTTGGCTCCGCCAAATCCTAGTACGCAGACAGGGTTAAGACCAAACCGCCTATTCAAAATCTGACTAGATGCACATGGAAATGCACAAGACAATTCCACAAACAACTTAAAGAATGCTAAAACAGTCACTATACAGCAACAAGACGAATTGCACGTAGATATCAACGATAAGAACAAAGAAACTGTCGAAAGACCAGATACACGTCGTCCACTGAGACGACTGACCGAACAACCAACCATCGGTCGTTGCCAGTCGAGTCAGGCAAGGGAAACATCGGAGTATAAAACCGCCAACTGACAGCTTGAGGACGTGAGGTCACTTCGACGGACGGACACACACACTCAAGTGAAAGTTGCGCTACTCGAATACAACGATCTATTCCATTTAAACTCGTTGAATCCGGACCTCGACGTGGTCGTGCACTCTCGCGACCACATCCTTCCATCGGGCTGTGCATGCATCGCCAGCTCCCTCGTCGAGTACTGGCACTCTCGGACCTCACTGATGCTCCGTCCCAACTGAACTGCCTGACACACGACGACCCGGAAATACTAGAGGACGCTCCAGAGATAGGATCACAGTACTTGCCATCGATAAGCGCTGTTGCTGCCACTGACGGACAGACAAAGCAAGCAAACGTAGCGGCGCCAGTGAACAGACTAAGAAAACTAGAGGTGACAATCCCAATACACGACGCCAACCTGTCAATGGCACCAAGGCAAGCCGGAGCGCGGGTCATACATGATACACTATATATGGATAAAAAAGAATACAGCAGAAATTGTGATATAAGTTGTGCTTGTGAAAATGATACTAGAAGCTTCATAGGCAGACATAAATGACGATGTGCCGTAACTTAAAAGCACTGTGGCAAAAATAATTGTGGTCTGTTAAACGAGGACAATGTAAGCATAGTCACCAATAAAACATTTAAATCTGTATGCGGACAAAATTACTTAACTTGAATAGTTAATATTACAAATAGGAGATAGGGATGGGCGGGGGGGGGGGGGGGGGGGGGGGGCGGGCAAGATAGGGTTCTTGGGAAGGGGGTTGTATACGGAGATTTCTGTAAGATGGAAGTAACTCGAATGATACAGCGTACTAGTCTTTTTATCCTCACATATAGCGATTAAAATTACATGGTATACAATGGTAAAATGTTAAGTGAGAGAAGAACATGAGCTGTAAAACTAACCACAATTGTTGTAACAGTACAGAAGATGTGTGACATAGTTATAACTGTTACAAATATGTCGTCCAAATGTGTCTTCACAAGCATAATGTGCGTGAGTAACTGTAACACTACAACGTTCAGTCCTGAGTCTTAGGAATTTTGCTTCACCTTCGACAATGACTGGTACATCTAATAGATCATAAGTTGTACGGTAGCTTGGAGACTACGTTGAAAGGTGGCTTTCATTTGTGACGTTCATTTCGCAAATTATTCTGCATATTTAAAGTAAATAAACCCATATAATGGTTAATTAGTGTTATTAGGTGGATTAGAAAGAGAGATACGTGATGATTTAACACATGTCTGAAATAATATGGGCTTTGGTAATGATAATATTTAGTTGCATGCTGTAGGTGTAAGCAAAAAATAAATTTGCCAGTGGAGGCGGGGAGGCGAAGGCCGGTGAGCGCCGGAAGAGCATTGTACAGGGGCCGGGGGTCCCAGGGGATGCTGCCAGTGACCTGCAAGCATCAAAAGGAACGCCACCGGGTGCCAGGTGAGAGAGAGAGGGGAAATGAGCAGACAGAGAGCGTCCAACGTATGCGCTGGCGCCGCCCGGTGGCGCGCTGTTTTAGCGGCAAATGGGCTGAGCTCTGATTGGGCAGTTCATAAGAAAGTGCGGGAAACGCTGAGGGTCAACGCCCGCTGTTTGAACAGAGAAATTTTTCGATAGGTGGAGAAATTGTATCACTCCGTGACGGAGATGTGGGAGGCCTTTGCAGCGTCGGGATTTGCTGATTAGAGTTTGGCGGCAAGATTGTCGCAAGAGCATCGGGGAGAGCGAGGCAGAGAGAAGAGAGCGTCTTGTGCTGTGAAAGCGGACAGTCGCAAAGTTCGGTAGCTCTGAGATAGGGACTTAGATTCTGAATACTGTGCTGTGTATGATCTAGAGTCTGCAGCTACAGTAGGACATCAGCGTCCACGATAGGCATTGTATTGACTACTAGTAATTGCAGTTGATTCCCTCTTATAGGCTGGCAGTCACCATTGAACGTAGTCAACCAGTGCACTGAGGTATCATACTGGTATTGCACGTTAGTACCAGACACACTGGGCTGCACCTTAAAGGTTGTTGAGCCAGTCTTGAAAGCGTTGTATACCATTTAGAGGAAATATAGGGCTTGTGCTATTAGCAGTTTCTGAGTAGTTTATTCTGCTCAAGATATTTGTGAGACTGATCTTAATTCAGCGACTTCGCAGCTGCAGTCGTCGCCCCAGTATTGATGGAGCCAGCAAGCTGGTAGACGGTATTGTAAAACTTGCAACACCGGCAGTAAAGTTCAGAAATAGTTGTTGGATCGTGTTCTTGCCATCCACTGAGCATCCGTGCAGTTTTGCTTACGATTCGTTATTGGTTATTTGTCTTTTTGCATGTTGTTTGGTTTGTTTCTTGGTGGTGGTGTCCGAAGTGTGTATTATTTCAGACACAAAAGAGAGTATAGGAACGCAGTCAGATCGCATTTACCATTTGCTTATCCAGGGGCATAATTAAATCTAACTTCGCATCAACTTAACATTAAGAGCTGAGAGCCAATCTTACCAGTGTAGTATATCTACAGGGTGTTTCAAAAATGACCGGTATATTTGAAACGGCAATAAAAACTAAACGAGCAGCGATAGAAATACACCGTTTGTTGCAATATGCTTGGGACAACAGTACATTTTCAGGCAGACAAACTTTCGAAATTACAGTAGTTACAATTTTCAACAACAGATGGCGCTGCGGTCTGGGAAACTCTATAGTACGATATTTTCCACATATCCACCATGCGTAGCAATAATATGGCGTAGTCTCTGAATGAAATTACCCGAAACCTTTGACAACGTGTCTGGCGGAATGGCTTCACATGCAGATAAGATGTACTGCTTCAGCTGTTCAATTGTTTCTGGATTCTGGCGGTACACCTGGTCTTTCAAGTGTCCCCACAGAAAGAAGTCACAGGGGTTCATGTCTGGCGAATAAGGAGGCCAATCCACGCCGCCTCCTGTATATTTCGGATAGCCCAAAGCAATCACACGATCATCGAAATATTCATTCAGGAAATTAAAGACGTCGGCCGTGCGATGTGGCCGGGCACCATCTTGCATAAACCACGAGGTGTTCGCAGTGTCGTCTAAGGCAGTTTGTACCGCCACAAATTCACGAAGAATGTCCAGATAGCGTGATGCAGTAATCGTTTCGGATCTGAAAAATGGGCCAATGATTCCTTTGGAAGAAATGGCGGCCCAGACCAGTACTTTTTGAGGATGCAGGGACGATGGGACTGCAACATGGGGCTTTTCGGTTCCCCATATGCGCCAGTTCTGTTTATTGACGAAGCCGTCCAGGTAAAAATAAGCTTCGTCAGTAAACCAAATGCTGCCCACATGCATATCGCCGTCATCAATCCTGTGCACTATATCGTTAGCGAATATCTCTCGTGCAGCAATGATAGCGGCGCTAAGGGGTTGCCGCGTTTGAATTTTGTATGGATAGAGGTGTAAACTCTGGCGCATGAGACGATACGTGGACGTTGGCGTCATTTGGACCGCAGCTGCAACACGGCGAACGGAAACCCGAGGCCGCTGTTGGATCACCTGCTGCATTAGCTGCGCGTTGCCCTCTGTGGTTGCCGTACCCGGTCGCCCTACCTTTCCAGCACGTTCATCCGTCACATTCCCAGTCCGTTGAAATTTATCAAACAGATCCTTTATTGTATCGCTTTTTGGTCCTTTGGTTACATTAAACCTCCGTTGAAAACTTCGTCTTGTTGCAACAACACTGTGTTCTAGACGGTGGAATTCCAACACCAGAAAAATCCTCTGTTCTAAGGAATAAACCATGTTGTCTACAGCACACTTGCACGTTGTGAACAGCACACGCTTACAGCAGAAAGACGACGTACAGAATGGCCCACCCACAGACTGCGTTGTCTTCTATATCTTTCACATCACTTGCAGCGCCATCTGTTGTTGAAAATTGTAACTACTGTAATTTCGAAAGTTTGTCCGCCTGAAAATGTACTGTTGTCCCAAGCATATTGCAACAAACGGTGTATTTCTATCGCTGCTCGTTTAGTTTTTATTGCCGTTTCAAATATACCGGTCATTTTTGAAACACCCTGTAAGAACAGTGTACAATTTGTTTGATTTGTTTTCATTCATGATTTGTTCAATATGATCTAATTTCTATCGTGAGATAATTTACAATAAATACAAGTTATTTACAATATCGCTTTTTATTCAGTAGTAGGTGGCAGTTAGCCGTCACTGCCACATTAATATATTTTAATCATGTTTAATAACGACCACTACCCCAAGAAGAAGCCCTACAACGTTAGACCGTACGTTGTCCTACAACTGGCTGGTAAGTCAGTTCAAAAGATCAGAGTGAGGCAGGCACATGCCACCTGTAATAAAAACATGCCTTATAAACTAATGTAATGTTTAAATCAATCAACGATCAACCCGCAATACGAGAGATGGAGTTCGACAGCCGATGCGATGCACCACCAACATCCGGACACCCCCCCCCCCCCCCCCCCCCACACACATAATGCGGAGTTGACCACTAGACGTCACGAAAGGCGGCACCTCCAGTTTAAACGGAGGCGGGGTGTATTACGTCGTCAGTAGAGAAGTATTAACAGCGGAATGGGTAGGTCAGGAGTGCACAGTGACTTCGAACGTGGACTAGTCATTCGATGTCAGCAACAAATCCATCATGGACATTGCAACTCTTCTAAAACTGCCTAAGTCGACTGCCAGTGATGTGAAGTGGAGACGCAAAGTGGCAAACACAGCTAAACCAGGACCAGTCAGTCCTCGTGTACCGATGGAAAGGGACCATCGAGCATTACCTCCCGTGAGTTTCACAGTGTTACTAGTAGACCAGCCAGCACTGACTGTGCACAGGGAGTTAAAAAGAATGGGGAACAGTGGGCGAGTAGCTCGTCATAAGCTGAGCGTTACTGTGGTCAGTGCTAAGCGATGCTTGAGGTGGAGAAACGAGTAGGTGTGTTACGGTATAGGGGTGAATTTCGTGGCTGGGATGTCGTTCCCTTATTGTGGCAGGATTTGAAAACATTTTACAACGTTGTGTACCGCATACGGTAGAGGAAGAATTCGGAGACGACGATTGTGTCAACATGACACAAACCATCATTTCAGAGGCAATAGTTTCTGGACAATAATATTCCACAAATGTACTAGTATTCCCGGAGTCCCGACTTGGCTCATGGAGTACCTTTGGATTGAGTTAGAAGGTCGAATTCGCTCGAGACGCCATCGTCCATATCATTATCTCATTTGGTTGAGGCTCTTGATGAAGAATGGGCTGCCATTCAGCCACTTCATTGCAAGTGTCCTCTTCAGAGTTCATCTCTCATAAAGGTGAGGGATGGACGCACCCCATATTAATGTCCACTAATAGTTTTATCTGTTTATATGACTGCTCTACATGTATATGAGGACTCTGCAAATCACATTTAAGTGCCTGGGAGAGGCGGATAGTGTATATCTCACATAACTTATTATCTACAGCTAGTGATTCTACAAATGATCCTAACAATAATTTATGTCGGTACCACAAATATAGACGTTCAGAGTCAACAGTCTCTCACTAGAGAGCTCAAACTGAAATACTCGTATTAACAAAGGATCATCCAAAGCAAAACAAGTGCGACCACACGCTGCCAGGTGGGAATATCATAGAATAAAAAGCACTAAAAAACGTAGCATAGCAAATAACGTCACTTATTTCGATATTAATAACGTAAAAACAAGAACGAGTCATGTGGATATTTTGTGTCGGTCCTGTGACAATCTGTTCGGCAGTATTACTCTGCGTCTTTCCAAAGTAGCGAAGCATTGGGAAGTAGCTGCAGCTATGTGTTCCCCTCCTTTATTCTCTTTACTGAACGATCAGTAAAGTTAGCTGTTCCTGAAATTCTTTCAAGCACAGTTTTAATGAGATTTTTTCCTTCGTTTGCCTCTTACGAAAAAAATCTTATTGGCATTGCTCATCACCACACGTACCTGACTACGAACAACTTTACCTGATCGACTGCGCGCAAGGTCTGTGATGCCATGCTAACTGGTAGAGAGACAACAACTTGAATGGTCGAAGTGCGCACGTCGACAGGCGGAAGTTTAGTGAGGCGGCCCTCTTTCGGAGCAACCCTGAAGTCGAGAAAGCGTTTCTGAGCTGGTGCAGTGTTATTTTGTGCAGGCTACGACACAGACTTCATTCGGGGCTCTCTTTACCCGCCTCAGTCGTACATTAGGGTACCCGCGCAACCAAACTGTCTCTCAGCATCAACCAAGCCGGCAGTCAGATTTTACACTCCCCTGAGACCCCTTTCCTTTGTGTATCCCTCATCCGTCCCCCACCCCCCCCCCACCCCCCTCGTCACTCCTCTATTTGTTCCCATCAAAAGAAAAAGACAATGTGTAAAGTGTCAGAAGCTCGTCGCTCCAATTTGAACATGACTTAATTAAAGCTTAAGCTAGTATCATGAGAGTCCTTTGAGGATTGCTACTTTCGAAGAGTGGCCTAAATACTTGGGCTCCTGCACCATGTGTATAATTTTGTCTCTAAACTGTATAATTTCAGATATGTCTATGAGGGACAAGCCATTCTCCTTCGGGGTATGTGTTGTTTACGTGGACAGAGACTTCAAATTCAGAGTGGAGTGTCGGCCTGTATTGTGGAACCACATCGTCTTGCGAACACAGCAACCGTACTTGACCACACTTCACACTGCAAAAGTGTGTGTATACTCTTGCGACTTGACCAACAGTATTTACATGATGTGTAATATTAATGAAGCTGCACCGCCAAGCAAATATTTTCCTGAAAACATTCACAGCTGATCAACGATATAATTCAATAATAATAATAACAAAAAAGAACAATAGCGATGTAAATTTATGGGACAAAATGATAGCCACTCACTTGGATGAGCACACTGGTCGCTAGGTATGCGGAAGAGGACATAGAAGTACCAGGCAGTCATGTGACCCTCCATCGCTGCCGTAAATCACGGCTGTGAAGTGTTGTGTACGTGCCAGTTAGTTTTACGCTATAAGGCGGATGGACGTGGAATCATAACAGAATAAGATATCGTGTTTGGAAGTGCCCATGAGTACACGTTGAATGACTTTGTCCGATTTGTTGGTCTATCATTACAGACTGCCAACGTGTCTGTTAGGAATGGTGTATAGCTTCCAGTCATGTATTACGGCATAACAAATGTAGTTGTAAAAAAAATCGTAACCGACAAGGCCAGAGGTGTCACGACATGTCACTGTCAATCGGTTTCATAGCCGACAGGAAATACTGTTGTCTGTGAATGCAAGAACATCTCAAACAGTTTCCAACCGAACATGGCGAAAGAAATGCAATAGACATTTGGGAGTCGGGTACCTCGCAAAATGCCTTTGGTCACAGCAGCACATGATGCTGTGCGTCTTCGCTGGGCCAAAGAACACAGAAACTCTCCAGTAACTGACTGAAAGCATGTAGTGTGGTCCAAAGGGTCGAGTTTTTCTTCTCTTGAAGTGATGCGAGACATCGACCGCACAGACGGCCCAATGAAGCATTCAGCCAACAGTATGTGTGTGTGAAATCTTATGGGAATTAACTGCTGAGGTCATCAGTCCCTAAAACAACAGTATGTGAGGGTGCAAATCAAGATGGAGGCGGCTGTGTCATGTTCAGGCCCGCTTGTTCAGGTTACGGTGAACACGAACCACGATATTTATTTGTCATTGTCAGTTACCAACTGTTGCCCTTTCTTCTACATCTTCATGGCGACTATGCTGCAAAAACTCCAGCCTTCCAAGACTGTAACAGCTGTGTCCACAGGGCTGCATGCATAACTTACAGGTCTGACGAAAAATCAGGCACCCTATAGCGCTTCAACTGCCGTGTTATATAATCCAAGGTTAATCTCAAAGAACATGTTTGAGACTATCTGGAACAGTGAGTGAAACGTAGCAGTCAACATGATCACAGATCACAGTTCCGCAGTTCCTGATGAATAAAATCCACTGTGGTTGTAACTTCCAAGTTCGTTTATTTGGATAAACGCAGGTACACTACCCAAGTTGCAGGACATTAATCTAGTATTCAGGTGCTACTTAACAGCTAACTGCTAACGACATCTGAAGATGGGACCAGTGTCCTGAAACTCGGGTAGTGTACATGCCTTTATCCAAATAAAGAACTTGAAAATTACAACTGCAGCGTGTTTTATTCATCATGAACAGTCCAAGTAAAAGTTGTGGATTTCCTATTAAGAATATATTGCAGTTTTTCAGATCTATGGAATCTAATCGTTAATCAGTGGCTTCATCTGGTTGTGACCTACTTTACCTGAGGGAAGTTGTAGTCTCTCTTCCTCGCCGAATTATGGTCATTATCAAGACTAGAGGCGTTTTCGCTCGGTATTTGTGTGATGTATCTTGGGGGTGATTACTTTTTTTAGTGAAGTGCTTTATAATGAAACTAAATTTTTCAAACGAGTGCCTTACGCAAACGTGATCACAACTAGGCAACAATGCAGTTTCTCGATACGAATAATAGGAAATAACTATGGGTGCATTTCCAGTGTGATGTACTGCTTTCGAAACTATGACATTGCATCTGATTTACAAAAATCCTACAACAGTTTTGAGTCTTTTCCAGAACACCTCACTCCGGAATTTAAATGAGATAGTACATACAAGTTATCATCATATCTAAAATATAATGTCATCAGCGTCGTTACTCTCTGTACAACATTGTCAGCAGCTGACAGCTTTTCAGGCGTCTACACAACGTATCCGATAGAATGCAAGCTGGTTCCGTGTCGTGTACGTCTCACCGAGCTTACTCCTCGGTCACGCGATGTCAGCGTCGCGATTGGAAATTCCGTACATCTTTTACAACTGCCGTAGCCGTCCGTGAAATGTCACCGCCAACCGCAAAAATATCGGTTTGAAGAGCCAGAATTAGGCTTTTGAAACGGAAGAAGGTGGATGCACGCCGCATGTTTGCGTAATGTCTTTAAGTAATTTCAGCAGTTAACTATAAAGCGACCCCAAGAAGTAAACAGTGCGATGTTTTCCTTGCTTCCTTCTAAAGACACTGTATGTCAAGGTTTTTTCAGAAAAGTACTTTCTTATGAGCGGTCCTAATTTCAGTTTCCTTGAAATGTGTCCATTTTCCACAGACCAAAAAAAAAAAAGGAAAAAAAAAGAAAAATGCTGAGGAATGATCTAGATTGTAACAAATCCAACAACTGTAGTTCTTCATTATTCAGCAGCGACCTTTTTTTTTTCAGTCTCATGAATTCTACAGCTTCTACACTTCGATCAATGAACTTGCCGCTGTAGACGCCCCAGGCACTAATAATCAGCAAACTCTCACCCGTGTTAATGTGATTTTAAACGCTATTTGAACATCTTCCCCAGTTGTCTCCTTCAGAACTGCCTCTGGCCAAACTACGAGCTGGACAAGCGCCGGTCAACCTTTATAACGGAGATTGCTTACCGGCATTGAGAAGTGTGTTCGTCGCACGTCCACCTCCGAAGCATATCCCGAACAGCACTGTCGGAATCAAATAATTTTCAATATCGTGTACCACGTTTTATATTTCATTAACGACCTGCCCCATTTTCGCACAGCCATGCGATTTGTATGCTGTAGCGGTAATAATTTACACTGCCTGACACAAAAAATTAAGCACCCGTAAGTCGGGAGGGAAGCGAAATGGAACTTCTTGAGAGGGCACGTAATGTTAGTTCAGTGAATAAAATTCGAGTCAAATTTACAGAGAACTTGGCAATACGAGCTGACTTATCAGTGTGATGTTGCATTCCATCTGGCGTCGATGAATGCGCTGATTCGGTTGGGAAGAGCGTCATAAGGCCGTTGTATCCTTTCCTGAAGTAAGCTGGTCAACAAATGTTATAACGCTTAGTTATCTGTCATTGAAGGGGCCGTGGGTCTGCGGCTGGTCGTAAAATTGTAGAAATAAGGAATAACAACAGAAGTGATTTTTATAAAATATAATAATTACGCGATGAGATTCGACAATGCACTTGTGTCATTTTCATGCCCCTGTGGAAACTCAATGGTGACATGAAACCATCCATATACAGGTACCATGTATATTCACTGGTCTCATGGATTTTTGTTTACGCTATGTGTGAACTCTAGCCATCAAACAACAAGTAGATGGCTATTTCTGTATACATCAGGCGGACGGGCATACTGGAGGTATCCTATAGTAATAGCGTCAAAATTTAAACATTACGCACTTCCTCCAGACCGAGAAAATTGAGCGAACAGGTTGGTTATTTTGCTTTAAGCATGGTCTAGGGTGGGCCTTAAGTGGTTTGCAGAAGTACCCTTTGTTCATGGACTGTTCCAGAGAAAACCCGGTTAAGCGATAATTTTTGGATACCAAAAGTACCAATTGTGGGGACGGACCCTTCTATAATTACTATTCATGGCAGATTGTCGAAATTTTGACCATATGTTCTTAAAATTCTATTCTCGGGGTGCGCCGAAATGTTTATCGATACCATCATCTGATACCGAGATCCAGAGGTTTATGCAAAAACCTGTTTTTAGCCATATTTACTCGGTGGCCCGCAATTATCTTAATAGCTAACGATTGAAAATGGCCCAAATTTTAACTATACATTCTTTAGACGTTCATGTAGAAACGCTATTTGCCAGTTTTCGAAGATATCTATCGCTTGTCGAGATACACCCGAAAAACGTTGATATGTGAGTCTAGTGCCCTTATCATGTAGGAGGTAGAAGTGATCCAAAGGCAAGCTGCGTCAAGAATTTCTTCTGAAAGAGACAGTGAATCACAACATTGATCATCAAACTCTGAGCTCTACAAAAGAAGCGTTCTGCATTACAGAAAGACTTACTATTAAAATTCAGAGCGAACATTCTCAGAAAACTCAGCAACGTAATGCACTGCCTAACAAAAAGAAAACATGGTCAGATGACTATGTAACTTCATATACGCACAGATAACAGACAATTGGCAAGTATGTACATAATCAGACTTTGATTTTTCTGTGACATGTAGAACGGCCACAAAAGTGCACCAGTGGTGTCTATGTTTAATGGCTGTTACCAGGCATGGTAGAGCATATAAGAGACGTGTACAGCGTCAGATGTTTAATGAACACTATGAGGAACACAGAGTTGCCATATACTTATATGAGACAGAGTTACCACAACTTGACAGTGTTTTAAACTGCCCTCATTGGAGATATCCATTTGACCAACTGGTCAGACCGTGAAATATCCAATTTTGTGGGGCATTCAGATGTGAAAGTGGCCCGATGTTGAACTGCATGGGAATGTGGGATCAGGCATAGTCGTTTCAAGGTTACATTCGACCACATCTGGTGACCACAAGGAAGTATCGCCGTGTTGTGCACCAAGCATGCGTATGTGCCTAGCAAAAATATAGGAGTGGGAAAGGATCCACCTTGGTACAACAAACGTATTAGGAAGTTTCTGAGAAAGCAGTCGTTTTAAACGTATTCACTGCCCCGCTGAAGAAAAGACATTATGCGAAATGAAAGCCGCTGTCAGAAGGTGAATGAGAGAATCTTTTAACGAATTGGAAAGCAATGTTTTATCTGTAGATCCTAAAAATAACTCCAAAAAATTTTGGTCGTACGTAAAATCTATAAACGCTACAAATCATTCAGTACCTTCTCTTGCTGACAGTATAGGTAATGTAACGGATGATGATAAACAGAAGGCCGAAATTCTAAACCTAGCTTTCAAAAACTCGTTTACGGTAGAGGACTGCAGCACCATTCCCCCTTTCAGTTATCGAACAAACGCAAGGATGGCTGACATAGTGTTTAGTGTATCTGTGATGGTAAAACAGTTAAGATCGTTAGACGCCAGGAAGGCATCTGGCCCGGACGGTATCCCCGTAAGATATTATGTTAACTATGCTACAAATATAGAACCATTCTTACCCATCAGAGATCATTGGAACAGCGGAAAGTTTCACGGGACTGAAAGAAGGCCCAGGTCATAGCAATCTATAAAAAGGGTAGAAAGTCTGATGCACATAATTACCGGCCAATTTCATTGACATCGATTTGTTGTAGAATCATGGAACGCATTTTGTGTTCAGACATAATGACCTTTCTAGACTCTGAGAAGCTCATCTGCAGAAACCAGCAGGGTTTTAGGAAACAGCGGTCATGCGAGACACAGCTGGCCCTCTTTGTGTGTGATATACAACAGGCTATAGATACCGTCTCCCAGGCTGATGCCACATTTCTCGAGTTTCTAAAGGCGTTAGACTCAGTTCCTCACTGTCGCTTGCTCCAAAAAGTGCATGCTTACGGTCTATCCGATAGAAAGTTTTCTAACTGACAGAGGGCAGTATGTCGTCCTCAATGGGATGAAATGGCTCTGAGCACTATGGGACTTAACATCTGAGGTCATCAGTCCCCTAGAACTTAGAACTACTTAAACCTAACTAACCTAAGGACATCACACACATCCATGCCCGAGGCAGGATTATAACCTGCGACCGTAGTGGTCTCGCGGTTCCAGACTGGCGCGCCTAGAACCGCTTGGCCACACCGGCCGGCGAATGGGGTGACTTCAACACAAACAAGCGTAACTTCAGGTGTGCCCCAGGGCAGCGTAATAGGTCCGCTGCTTTTAACGATTTACATAAACGATCTGGTTGAAGGTACTGACAGCGGCATTAGACTGTTTCCTGATGCTGCTGCAGGAAAGCAGTATCACACGAAAGTTGTGAACAAATCAGTGAGGATTTGCAGAAAATAAATAAATGCATAGTGTACTGACTGGCAGTTATCTCTCAATATTGGTAAGAGTACCTACTGCGTATAACAAGGCGAAAATCCCCATTAATATACGAGTACAAAATAAATGCCTAGTCTTTGGAAGCGGCAACATCCGTCAAGTATCTGGGTGTGACTATTCGAAATGATCTCAAATGGAATGATCAGATTACACAAGTAACGGGCAAGGCGACCTCTAGATTGCGGTTTAATGGTAGAATCCTGAAGCGATGTAGTCCTTCAACAAAGGAAATTGCTTACAGTACGTTAGTTCGTCCAGTCTTAGTGTATTGTTCGTCTGTATAGGACCGTTACCAGTTGGGTCTGATTCAAGAGACTGTGAAGGTCCAAAGAAGAGCGGTAAGATTCGTGACTGCTACATTTAGCCATCGCGAGAGCGTTACAAATCTCATAGAAAGTTTCAAATGAGATACACTTGCAGATAGACGACGCGCTAAACGGAACGGGCTGCTCACTAAATTCCGAAATCCGATCTTCGCCGAGGATGTAGATAATATATTTTACCACCAACTTTTAAATCGGGCAATGATCACCATTCAAAGATAAGGGAAATTAGAGCTCTTACTGAGGCGTTCAGACAGTCGTTTTCCCCTCGTGCGATCCGCGAGTGGAACAGAGGGAGGGAAATATGACTTTCGGATGAATTGTGCCCTCCGCCACACACCGGTTGGTGGCTAGCGGAGTATATATGTAGATTCAGATGGATAAGCATATTGTAAGCTTGCTCACATCTGCGATTAAGTAATGGACTGCCTGCAACGCACTGTGTCATCACGCACAGTTGGTTGGGGAGTAGCGGCATCCAGATTGGAGAATTACCACTCCATCCGCAGTCTGTCGTCAATATCACAGTACAAACGGTTGCATCTGGTGTGGTGTTGTGACTAGGGAGCATCGAATGCTGATGAATGGCACCACAATGTGTCGAAAGATGAATCGTGGTTCCGCACTATCCGAATGACCATCATCGGCGAGTATGGTGACGACCCGAGGATAGGTTTCATTTCACCAGAGTCTTGGAGATACGCAGCAGTGTCACTCTTGGAGTCATTGTGTAGGGAGCCATCTGGTATGACTTCAGGTCACGGGTGGTACTGACTGAGGGAATTCCCACGACACAATGGTACGTCACGGACATTCTGTTTCCTGATGTAGTAACTCTCAAGCGACAGCAACGTGGTGCCATTTTTCAACAGTACAGCGCTCGTCCACACACGGCAACGTGTCTCTACTAACTGCCTGAGTCATGCGTCCTCCATAGAACGTGTGTGGGACGACAATTCCATGCCGGTTCCAGTATCCAGGATATCAGTTACCGACAACTGTGGGTCAGCTTGCCTCAGGAGAGAATAAAATGGCTTAATGGACGCTTTACAACAGAATCAGTGATTCATCCAGTCCAGTGGGGGTGCATTGTCATACTGATACATGGGCTCGTACTGCCAAGTTCTTTGTCAAAATGGTTCAAATGGCTCTGAGCACTATGGGACTTAACATCTATGGTCATCAGTCCCCTAGAACTTAGAACTACTTAAACCTAACTAACCTAAGGACAGCACACAACACCCAGTCATCACGAGGCAGAGAAAATCCCTGACCCCGCCGGGAATCGAACCCGGGAACCCGGGCGTGGGAAGCAAGAACGCTACCCCACGACCACGAGCTGCGGACTAGTTCTTTGTCAACTGGACTCGATGTTTTAATCACTGAAATAAGATCACGTACCCTCTCAACCTGCGAAGTTGCATTTCGTTTCCTCCTCCCGTTCTGGATGCTTCAGCTTTTTGTCAGGCGGTGTAGTTCCTGTATTATACATATCGTGAAATGACCACAATGGGAAAAGCAGCAGTCGTCGTCGTCGTCCCCCCCCCCCTTTTTTTTGCAGCTTTTATTACGCAAACCCAGATTGTCAATGCATTATTTTTTTAAACCGATGTGTATTAGTTCCCTGTTGTTCGGGTGTCAGTCACAGTTCTTTGAATACTACTTTATACAGTATCATTCAAAGAACTGTGACTGACGCCCGAATAACAGGGAACTAACATGCACCGGTTTTAAAATATAGTGCATTGATAATGGCTAGGCACTAGCCGAAATCTGGATTTGCACAATAAAACCTGCAAAAAAAAAGGACGACTGATTGCTGCGCTCTATCATTTATAAAATATGGAGAATATCTTATTTCAGTGAGCCAGGAGTTCGCACATACTGGCTACTATGATCGGATTTCTTTTCTTGCCGCAGTGCTTCTCAAAGCACGTTTTCATAGACTGCTCACGGCGTATAACGTCACTCTTCCTTACAGTACGAGATATACACACGACGTTTTGACATCTAGAACAGCTGGAAGCAAAGGAAGCCTTTGACACTGCTGGACACTAACATCGGAACATCATGAAAGTGGCACACAACAGTCTTCAATTTTGTATGAAGAGTACTCCATGCTTGGATACACAAGAGATTAGCATTTCAGTGCAACCGTAAACAGGTAGGAGCTAAGAAAGATTTCGCAGCACGTTTCTCACCCAAATTTTGTGTGTGATTGTTTGTTGTTACACCTTGTGTAAGAAGTATAAATATCTACGGTCGCGTGTTGGCATTTGACAGCGGCAGGATCGTAGGCTTTCGGGACAGAGGTTTATCGATCCACAATACTTCTGCTCGCTTTGGTCTGGATGCCAAGACTGTGATTCGAATAGGCTATCGATGAGTTCGAGACAGCTATACTCAAGTACGGTCGGCTCCACTACTCGCGCCGAGAGGGCAGACACGTGTTTCGCTCGGTCATGCAGGGTCGTTCACCCTCGTCACCACTTTGAGTCAAGAAATAGGCTTCTTTGCAGCATAACAAGTACCCACGCTGACATTTATTTGTTCTGAAATTTCGTGGCAGATTAAAACTGTGTGTCGGAACGAGACTCGAACAGGGACCTTTGCCTTTAGCGGCCAACTGCTCTACCAGCTGAGCTACCCAAGCAGCTCAGATGGTAGAGCACCTGCCGGATAAAGGCAAAGGTCCCGAGTTCGAGTCTTCGTACGACACACAGTTTTAATCTTCCAGGAAGTTTCATATCACTTACTCCACTGCAGAGTGAAAATTTCATTCTGGATTTATTTGTTTTATTTATTTATTTATTTATTTATTTGTTGCTGATAACGAACTAAACTTGCCGTCCTGTTACTTAATGCAGGTTGCATAACATAAATTGTAATTGTACAATACTTTCGCACAATCATTATTCGATGGTGAATAAATTTACTACTACTAGAATAATCATCCCAAGAACACACCATCTACCCCTTGAAGCTAAATATCAAGATTATCTCACTGTGAGTAGATCTTTCATTTTAATTTTGGTCTGATGTTCCTGCGGCAATTGGTGCTCTGACAATCAGAACCTGTACTTAACAATTAAAGCGAAACAAAGTATAACGACTCCGTGTAACTGCACACTGTATTACTACAGTCTCTATACTAAGCAGTTACTCTGTCCAATGTTCCGTTATCGCATCTAACGGAAGTCTTCCTGACACGAAATTGTTATTTTTTTCTCTGAGCGTGGGATGACCACCGTATCAATAGGAAAATTTTCCTGGTATCTCATCGGTGGCCCATACACCCTCAATGTAGTTATATGGTTGTGGGGGTTTGTGTTTCTGCTTGCTTATTCTTGAATTGAGAACAACAGTGTGAGGTGAAATGACACGTTTAATGTCGCAATATTTCTTACCACATTACACCTTTTCACACAGTTTTCAACTCGTCAACATAAAAACAGCACAATAGGTAACGAATCTTGCCAACATCAAAAAGTGAAATAAATTTATACACAACAATGTTAAATATTAACTCTCTGAAAGAACATTAACCTTAAGTACAATATTATGAAAGTTTAATTGGAAGTTTCTTTACATTAATCCTAAGCACAATAAATGAAAGTACAATTGGATGTTTCTTTACAAAATTGCCCCTACACATACGTTATGATGTTGGTCAGTACTACGAAAATCGTCCGATTCCGGTTCAAAGAACGGTACTATTTAGGATGACAATCAAGTCTACGATGGATGGTTAGTCAAGTGACAAATTTGAGCGCAAGATTACCCAAGGCTGCTCAAGTTTACAGTGGACGCAAGCTGGTACACCAACAAAGTTAACACCACTGCACGTGGTATTTACCTTAAACTGCGATGTGCTGCTGTCTGCAAGGCCGCTCTCTCCCACTGAAATTCCTACAAAACTAATCTGGCCTTTGCTGAACTCAAAATGGTTCAAATGGCTCTGAGCACTATGGGACTCAACTGCTGTGGTCATAAGTCCCCTAGAACTTAGAACTACTTAAACCTAACTAACCTAAGGACAGCACACAACACCCAGCCATCACGAGGCAGAGAAAATCCCTGACCCCGCCGGGAATCGAACCCGGGAACCCGGGCGTGGGAAGCGAGAACGCTACCGCACGACCACGAGATGCGGGCTTTGCTGAACTGTCCAGCAGAAACTTTCACTATGTTTCTCATTATGCGAGAAAACATGTACTCAGCCCTAGTCTTATTATGTGGCGATATACACGCACGTGGTTGGAGCAGCGTGCATATTATAGTGCCCTCTCAGTTCTCGCAAGAACAATTAACAAATTTGGCTGGTTCGTTTCTCCACAGTGAAAGCTAAACGTTGCTACAACTAATTTTAGCTGGAGTGCAGCCGCTGTGAACATAGTGTCCACACAAATTTCTTCTCTGCATTCTACGGAGCGTTAAGCGCTCTGTTCTGCACTTGACGCCAGTTCTGAGAAGAGTCCCCTCAAAATTGTCCTACTCGTGGCAGAACTGCCTCCCTCCACTTGGATTCCTTTTTCATGTCACGGCTTTTTACGACCAATAGGAGCGTTCCTCTCATTTTGTAGAAATACCCTCTACCAATCGCAATGTCTCTTCTATCAAGCTGCATAGAAACGTCAGTAGTTTTCTCCTTCCTAATGAGTTTCCGCCAATCGGACATTTTGTGCCTGTTCTAGACCCCTAAAGTACATTGACCTTTCCATGTGTCGCACTCGCTGGACGAAAATGCGTCACTTGCTTTTGTTCGTATCCCATTGGAATTTCGAAATGCAGTTTTCTAAAGCTTCTTCTCTATTCTTGTACCAATGCCCTCGCTACAGGCGGCCCTCCAGCTTGAATCACCTGGCCCGGAGTCGCTGTCCTCCTTCCTGCCAGTGGTTGCCAGTGTAACTACCGTAGCACGGTTTCGCTACGCTGGCTTTTCAAAACTAAAAGCGACTTGAGCCGCGTTCCCTGTTCTACCTTTCGATCAGAGACATTAATTGTATATGAATGATGTCGATTGACTGTCATCCCTTTTTGTATTACATATTGATAGACAAATGTTCTTATAGCTGTCGATTTACATTAGGTGTCATCTTCACCTCCTCATTGCTATTTGTAAAGGTCTCATATAAGGTGCGAATCTGATCATTTATTCTGCCACCTTACATGGTGCAGTGCCCCAGCATCCAACACCTCATCCATGTTTAAATCGTCGAAAGCCCCTTCGTTTCTCCTGGAATGTCAAGGAGAACACAGCACTCGGCACCCAATACGCTGCCTCAGCTATACTCACAAAAATTGTCTCTACTAGTAGTTGCTTCGTCACATATCTTCCGTAAACTCTTTGACTACTAGTGTTGTTGGAAGGACCAAATCTTAATCTCGTTTTTGTCATAACTTCTAATGACAGTTCTCCATCTGCATCTATCATTATAACCTGCTGGCCTGTAATACCCAATGAATTGCTTTTACTGCTACTGAATTCACTATCTTGCTAGCGTCTTCTTTCATTATTATATTCATCACGTTTAACTTTCGATATACTTAGAGTATCAAGCAGCTACCACTTCTCTTCGTTACGGACTGGTCTTATGTCCGTCCACTGTCTGCATTCAATATATTGACTTCCAAATAAAGTACATAGACGTGTGCCTACCAATGCACAGGCGCACATCTGTGCCCCAGTCTTGTTAATTCTACATAAATACACAGTATTTGAGCCATGTCCTGTTAAAAAAATATATCGTCTCCTTGGAGAGGTTTATGAAATTTAGTTGCAGTCTTTGACAGATGCCATGTACCCACCGTGCTGAACTTGCCACGTCCCAATCATGCTACCGGTCGGCAAACGTCTATTCCTGTAACTCTTCCCGGTCAGTGATGTTCTGGCTAGCAATATCTTATAACTTTGCTACATTGCCATTGCTCAATCAATGACAAACTCCATATTGCAATTTTATGTCTATGGAGAAAGCTCCTACCAAGACCACAAGTGTTTCGACAAGTTTTGTGCTAAAAGCACTCGTCAGTCTGAGCAGTATTCCACTCTGGTTTTGATGTAATTTGACTGAGACATCTTCACTTCGGAGTTTGAAGCTCCATACACTTCAGGCGAAAGTGATCATTGCTGTCAAAATGACATCGTGATATATTTTAAACGCAGATATTGACAGCCAATATTTGTTTGTAAACGGAATTACAATCTTATCCACAACTTTAGTAGTTACCTGTGTAATATCTGTAATACGAGCTGAGATTCCGTTTTTCATCAAGAATGATATCCAAATAACTATACGTTCCACTTTTTCCTGTGGAAATGCCGTCTAGCCTTAAAGTGGTATTTCCCAACACTTTCTGTTAAGCAGAATGTATGTTATTTTATTTGCGGCTAATGTAAATTTTTGCTGTGGGTAACATATGTGAATGAAATAAACTGCCTCAGATTTTTATCAGATATCTGAGTAGTGTTGATCTTCAGTGTGTGCAATATTTCCTTTTTGCTTGCTGTATTAATGTAATCGCATTAATATGTCAAAAGCTACCAAAGCTAGGTCAAGCATCAAAGCTCCAGCTGATGTGATGTTTGGTAATTCTATAGACAGAGAAGGGACAATTGAACGGGGATCCTCTCAAAATGTTGATTTAACTGAGACAGATAGGACAGGATTGATCAGGTCAATTTTTCGATGTTGAACTCGGAAGAAGAAAGTGCATCTGGGGATTCTGTTTTGGAAAATGAGTCTGTAGGCTGTAATTTGTCACAACAGTCAGATTCAGTAGTTAGAGATTCAGGTCTTGCGTCCACAAGTGTCGATCAAACTGAGCCCGTCTCTTCTCCTTCCGGTAGTAGTGTCAAAGAAAGCTCAACGATCTTTTGCAGATAATATCATCAGAGATTAAAAGCGCTAAGGAAGACATTAAAGAACAGAATTGAAAATTTGAAGCACGTGACGGAGAGATCACAGAAAGTTTAGAGGAGAGATTAAATGCTTCAAGGATGAAATGAAACATATTAGGCAAGATGCGTGTGAGGAGTTTAATTCTGTAATAAATGACTTGAAGTTAAGAGTCGAACACATCGAAACGGCCGAAATTTCACAGTTAAAACAGCAGGATAGTCAGTTTTAAACCCAGATATAAACTCTTGAAGGTCAATGTGCATCGCTCAAGGCTAAAGAGACAGATATCCATGAACAGTTAAATACCGTTACCAAACAGGTAGATGGACTTTCTGTAACTGTGACCCAACTGTCAAGCAACTGGGATAAAAATTCAGGTGTTACACAGCCTGTTCCCTTTGCAGAGACAGAAGAATATCTTTCTCTTTATTGTTTTAAACAGGGACAAATGACCATTAATCAACAGCACAAGTCTGATGTAAAGAAACTGGATGACCGATTATGGTGCGTTGAACAGAAAATCAGTCACGGCTATGATGACACCGATGTTCACGCTGCGCGCTTTAGTACTTATGACGAACTTTCCGATTTGTGCTGCATAGGTGAACTGATACGCGAGCGCAGTGCGTTACGCAGACAAGATAGCGCTGATGCCTCAAACAGCGCAAAAGGTAATTTGTCCTTTCACCAGAATGATTCATTTGTTTAGAAACATTTTCTTACAGTTCGGAAGTTTAACGTTTTTCGAAATTCTGCAACGACGTGCACCCCAGAGAGTGGCTACAACGATTCCAACACTGGTCTTCCATCTACATGGCCAGTTAGTCATAAACTTGAATACATGTGTGACTACGTAGCATCTGAATCAGCCACAAGCATGAGAGCAATCGCACAATAATACTAAACGGAAGGTAAATTTTAATATGGATTCTTGTCGGCATACTGGTCTGCAGCAACGCAAGACACGTTCAAAAACAGTATCATTTTGCTAAAGAACTTTGAACAATCAGACTTTTCCAGCCGGCAGACTATTTTCAGCACATGATTCGCAAGAACCGCTTCTTATCGATTCCGTACAGTCCCTCTGATTTAATAAGAATTTTTTTGACTAAACTACCGACACGCTTGTGACACGTTATTTTGGCAGGACGCTGTAAAGACGACACTGAGGCTTTTCCAAATTTACTACAAGAACTTGAAGTTGACGGCGAGGAATTTTACTCGTGATATAAATACAGAGACGGCAATAAGCAAAATTTCTAGTCACAACGAAGCAGATTCCGCAAATAGTAATAAAAGTTATGAACAGAATAATCAATTTTCTAGTAGCGGTGATTACAATTATTCATACTATTGGCATCCGAGAGAACAGAGCAATAATCGCGATAATTTCATAGGTAGGAACAGAGGTCGTGATTTTATGAATAGTAAATGAATATAATAATGGTGAGTCCAACAGACGCCAGTATAATGAAGGAAATAACAATAACTGGCGTGAAAGAAGAAACTTAAATTCAGATCGAGAAACTGAGAACTCTGATTTTAGATCGCATGACTATCATTACAGCCAAACACGAGTTAGTTCACGTGATCGTAACAATTATTACGAAAGAAATAATCAGGAAAGGCGCGATCGCCGAAATTTTAGTCCTGAACGACGTGCTGAAGGAGTTGAGATCAGATCATCTAATCCTCGTGATAATGTTAGACGTGAAGGGTCATCATATGGATGACTGATGACACATGCGGCAGACGACTCGTTTGTCGATGCAGAGAATTCCTCCATTCATAACACAAAAATCGTACATTGCGAACCCATTAGCGAATAAAATGAACAGTGTGAGCTTATTAGTAATCAAAATGAGGAACAGATGTTAGGTGAAACCGAACATAATCCTGTTAATAAAGAGACTACTGAGGACCAAGTATTAAACGTAAGGGAAATCAGTGTTTTTGACTGGGTAACTAATTACCTGCCTTGGTCAGATGATGACAGAGAATGTGAAGCAGATGTACATCCACAAGCAATAGGGAACATAACTAATGATATGGTAGTCGATTTTGGAGACACTTTCTAAGGAAAAACATTTTGTGACATGGAGTTACAAGATAATCAGAACACATTAATCGATCTTATAGTGTCAGTTTACGTTGGATAGGTTTATTTATTAGCATTATTAGACTTAGGTAGTCCTATTTCGATTATAATTGAGGCAGCTTTGGTTCAAATGGCTCTGAGCACTATGGGACTTAACTTCTTAGGTTATCAGTCCCCTAGAACTTAGAACTACTTAAACCTAACTAACCTAAGGACGTCACACACATCCATGCCCGAGGCAGGATTCGAACTTGCGACAGTAGCGGTCTCGCGGTTCCAGACTGTAGCGCCTAGAACCACTCGGCCACTCCGGTCGGCGAGGCAGCTTTCATTGAATGTCAGGGGTCACCTGTTGGTCCAACATTTCCATTGCAACAGACCAAAAATTACGGTTTAATTCCTGTCTGGAGGATATCACCTTGATGTAGCACTGTCTGTGATGGTGTGAAGGTTGTGTGTTCGTATGAAGCTGAGGGCTACGCCGGCTGTGGGAACCTACAGTCTGTAAGGTCTTGGCTGATGGACCAGACCTGTCATCCCACATCCATCCCTTGTCCTTTCCCAACTCCTCAATACCCAACCCAAGATGTGATGCGATCTGTGCCAAGGGGTGCGTTGCACATGGGAAGATGTGTCGTGAATGTAGTCTCAGGGATACCGGACGACCTCCCTGAGAAAGTAGCCTTCATCGCATGGGATTTCAGTGGTGTGGACTGATTAGATCCCCAACTCTCGTGGGACCAAAATGGACAAGTTGAGACCTCAGACACCCAAACATCAGGGCTGGAGCCGACGGAAAACATCCCCTCAGCTGAAAAGGGGGACAGACCTGTTCAAGAAGTGGGAATGGTTACTAAGACGTTGGACCAGATTAAGATCAAACACTTATCTGGGGCTCAGAGGAGGAAACTTCTTAGATAACAAAAGCTAAAGGAGGAAAAGAGTGGCTTCCTAAACAAAAGTGGAGGGAACTGAAAGGACCTGAGCCCAAGACCTCCAAGAAAAGACTGTCCCAGGGCGAAGAGGGTGTAAAGACCCCTTCTAAATCGGGGGCAGGCAGTAAGAGAACAAGGGAGGAACCTAAGGCTCCCACTTCTCAGGATAAGCGTATACAGAAAAAGCTGAGGCAATAAATAGGGAAACAGACCATAGTAAACAGACTCGAGCTCGGGACCTTTGCCTGCTCTACCATCTGAGCTATCCAAGCACGACTCACGATCCGTCCTCACAGCTTCAATTCTGCCATACGAGGTACTGGCAGAATTTAAGGTTTGAGGAAGCTTCCAGGAAGTTTCACATCAGTGCACACTCAGCTAGAGTGAAAATTTCATTCTAGACCTACTGCAGTCTTGGATTTTAGGATGGCGGTTATCCAGCAAGGCTATCCACTGGTCAAGATCATCTCACGGCAGCAGAAGCTCATGCAGATGGCTCTCTTTGAGAATATTGGGGGAGGAGGGGGGGGGGGGGTACGCTGGTCCTGGACCCAAATTCAGGAGAGTCTATCTGGATCGTGGTGCTCTTAATTTTGTCTGTGAGGGGGTGGGTACTGTGGACTGGCTTAAGGAAAAGATACTCCTAATAACACCCTGGGAAGATGCGAAGCTGGTGGTAAAGACAGCGGATGAGCTCTTCAAGACTGCAAAAATATTAATCTGGGTGAAAAAACTCCTTAAGGATACCTCTTCAGAGACTCTGATTGAGAAAATAGTATCTCAAAACCCAAAAGTCTCGACAGAGGATTGGAAGGTCATCAATCAGCCAAACCCTCCAAGACAATGCAGGAACAGGGCCTGAGACTATTCTTGGGGTTGTTGCAGGTTGCCGTCAGGGTAATCAAAGACAACAGAAGCGTGAATGGCGGACATAGGGAGATTGAATGAGCTTCAGATAAATCTGCAAAATAGTAAAGGGGCCACTGATGCGCTGTGTCGTCTTCTTGGAAGACACGAAGTGGACGTGGCCCCGATGCAGGAAACCTATTTATATAAAGGGGGTGTATCGGGCCTCGGCCACTGGAGGTAAGCTAGTTTATGCTAGAAATATAAGGAACTCCAGAATGTGCATTAATGTAAAAAATGGAATCCCCTTCATGAAGATGGCGGACTTTTGTTCTAGGGACTTAGTGACCATCAAGATGCAGCAATGTGAGGAAGATATCACGAGGGAGATTGTAATGGCCTCCACATACCTTCCTTAGAGGACAGTGCTCCTCCCTCTCAGTAGGTGAGGATACAGACGGAAGCCTGTGCACAATAGGGCGACCAACTATTGGTTGGATGCGATGCTAATGCCTACAACTTAGTGTGGGGCAGCACCGAAACCACCAATAGAGGTGAGAACCTTCTAGAATTTCTGAACTTAGAGATCCTCAATAGGGACAAGGAACCTACTTTTAGGAGTATAAGAAGGGAAGAGGTAAATGACATAACCTTCGGTTCCACTTTGATGGGTAGTTATGTCAAACAATAGCATATGGCTTTAGAGTCATCCTCATCAGACTACGTTTATATTAAGTTTGAGGTTGAAATGGGCATTAGACAGACCACGTCCTATAGGAATTCCAGGAAAACGGACTGGGAGGAGTATAGGAGGGACCTAGACTCAAGCCTTTCGGAAGTCATTACTTCGATAAGGAATCCAGTAGAGTTTGAGGAGGTAGCAGAGGCAGTGACCTCTGCCATCATGACCTCATACCATGACAACTGCTCAATCACCAAGAAGTGCACAAATACGAATGTATCTCGGTGAAACAACAACCTGGAATCACAGAGGAAACAGGTAAAAAGACTGTTTAACCTTGCATGAAGGAAAGGACAATGGGCAGAATATCAGGAGGCCCTTGTCAAATACAATCTTGTAATTAAGCAAGCATTTCATCAATGTACACTGACAGATGACATAGACCAGGACGAGATCCCTGTGAGGTATCGGTTTTCAGGGATTGGAAGGAAGAACTGGGAATCTGCCAGAGAATGTGTTGACCAAAGTAAAATCCAATGGGCGATGGGAACATGCCAACCATTCGAGTCACCTGGCCCAGATGGAATTTTTTCAGCGCTTCTGCAACAAGCAGGAGTGACCTTAATAAGATTTCAATGCAGGTTATTTAGGGTTAGCCTAGCAGCAGGAATCATTCCTAACATCTGGAGGGCTGTTAAGGTTGTCTTCATTCCAAAGCCAGGGAGAATTAATTGATCATGCCAAGCATATGAGACCAATCAGTCCATCCTTCTTTCTTCTTGAAACATTAAAAAAACTGGTCAACGTGCATGTTAGGGAGAGGAGGTTAACTAGGGTCCCTCTACACATAAACCAACATGCATACCAACCAAGAAAATCGCGTGAAACTCTGCACTACACCAACTTATTGGGAAGGTGGAGAAAGCACTACACTTTCAGGAAATAGCCCTCTGCATCTTCTTGGATATCGAAGGGGCTTTTAGGAACACAACCTTCGAATCCATGGTTAAAGCAGCAGACGTGCATGGCTTGGATACCACCATTGGTAGGTGATTAGAGCCATGCTTAGTGGTAAAAACGTAGAAGCCACCATGATGCAAGAAAAAATAGTAATCTACACCACCAGAGGCTGTCCACAAGGAGGGGGTCCTGTCCCCTCTACTGCGGAACCTTGTGGTAAATGAACTGATTGTATAATTAAACTATAAACAGCACTTATACCAGGGATACCCAGACGATCTTATCATAGAAATACTAGTAATACTTGGCAAATTTTCAAGTACAGCCAGAGCTGTGGCACAAGGAACATTGAACTTTATGCAGAATTGGTGCAGGAAACAAGATCTAAGGGTCAATCCTAAGAAGACTGTTGTAGAACCATTTACGAGGAAGTAGACCCAACATACATTTTGGAATCTCAAGCTTCTCGGTGAAACTCTACCAGTGGAGGGGATAGTGAAATATCTAGAGGTAACCCTGGATGAGAAATTATCGTGGACCCCTCACATAAGGAGCACCTGTTCCGAGGCGAAAGGTACTCTAACGAGTACCAGGAGAGCTTGTAGTATAAACTGGGGTTTAAGCCCTAAAAGTATTACTGGATATACACCACAATAGTAAAACCTATGATCACTTAGGGGGCTACAGTGTGGTGAGAAAAGGTAGAGCAGCAAGTAGCTGGCACGAAGCTTGCTAAGGTGCAGAGATTGGCCTGCTTAACCACTACAGGCCGAATTAGCAGCACACCCACTGCTTGGATGGGAACCTTGCTGGACATGCCCCCATTGCACTTGTGGGTAAAGATGGAGGCAGCAGCTGCAGCACACACTTGAACTCACTGGGGTATCCAGGATCTCACACTAAAATACTGAGTGAGGCATACATAGGTATGGTTGGGGAAATGCCAGACGACTATATAATAACACCTAGCTGCTTCAAAAAGCCTTTAAATGTAGTAATTGGAAGTAGGGAACTCTGGGAGAACAAATTTCGACACCATACTGGAGACAGTCTGGTTCACTGACGGTTCGAAAGCAGACCAAGGTGTTGGGGCCAGGGTATACCGAGTGCAGCCTAGGCTGGAGAGTGCAATCTCTCTAGGGAAGATGGCCACTGTGTTTCAAGCAGAAATATCTGCTATCAGGGTGTGTGTGGAGGAGAATTGCGGAGGTGCTACAGAGTTCGTAGCATTTTCATTTATTCAGTCAGTCAAGCAGCCCTGATATCTCTGGTAGTACTTGGTCTGAGAAGGATGGAAGCTGGCCTGCCGTGCAGTGGAGGCAGCATGATTTAAAAGGATTTTGTAATAATATGTATATCTTGAGGAAAAATTTTGTGGAAATGTGATTATATGAACGCAAGAATGTCAAAAGAGGAATTTTAAGGTAATTTCGTTTATATATACATATATTTGTAACTGTGCAATTTCTTATTGTTGCAACATTGTATATGGTTAAAATCTTCTGTAGAAATATAATAATGCAACATTCGATTTTGTCTTATAATTTATGATTTTGTCTTATAATTTAAATAAGTGGCAAAGAAAGTAAGTGGATACAGGAAAATAATTAAGAAACATGTTACTAACTTGTCTAACTGTGGGAACTTTACGAAAGGGCGTATTGTTGTTATGCCTTAATGAAACATAGTTATACTTGAAGTTTTTGTTCTCATTTTTCAGTTGTTAATTTCAGTTCCTTATTTTTTGTTCTTTATCCTTATGAATGTGTTTGTATACTCGCATTGCACATCGCGAGTTGCGTACTGAGAAGCATTTTTACAAAAAGTTATAAGATACCATCTGGCATTGCACATCACAAGTAAGGCAAATAAAATTTGGTTTTTGACTGTCCAATCAATGTTCCTAATAGAGGCTGCAGAACAAACGAACATTTCGTGCTCACTGGTTGGCCAACAAATTTAATTACGATCGAAATCCATGTCCACTGTAAGGTACAACGATTGTCTGATGTATTTGTGAAAATGTCATATCTGTTCAGAAGTTTCAAATCTGTAAAAGATTTCAGAAAAGTGCCATCTTGTAAGTTTTCAAGCGGTTTATAAGAAAATCAGATGTGTTAATTTATATGTTCATTTGCTTTGTATTTACAGTAACAGTTATGGTACAGTGATTGTTTCCAAGACTAAAGATAAAGATTAGCTATAGTCAGGTCCAACATTTTAATCTGAGTTATTTGTTTCGCAGTCAGATAACATACGTAAATTTCTCTCAGACGAAGTGTTTTATGTACCGACTAGTCTGGATTTCGCATCGTGTTGCGTGTGCTTCACGTATTTCCATACAAAATTAAATTCTCGCATAGTTCTGTTGCTCTGCACTGAGATTTACTTGTTTCGATGTCAAAATAAATTAACCCAGACACTTACAACACTACTGTAACATTAAATTTTCAAAGCTACATCTATCTGTGCTATAACTTACCTTCTCCTAACCTTTCAATCTGCGTGAGCGGGGCTAGCTTTGTTTTTTCTAATGAGAACCACCCTCAACCCACCCCCCTCCATTTCATTGCATATTCCGATTCTATGCCAATAAACTATTGTTTTCCATTGTTGATAGATGGCGCTGTAATCAACAAATTTCAAGTATGCCCATTTTAGTAATTAAGAGTCGATGCATTAGATTCTACATTTCGTTTACGAAGTAAATATAAACCTTTGTATTTACTTTTGTGTTGCAAATTTGATTGTATGGTGCAATATGTTTAGCCATTTCATTGTCTGGTTAGAAACTCCGTTTAGCGTTATCCAGTAACAATAACATGGATGTAATACTTTCTGTTCCCATATCATGCCGAAATAAAACACCCATTGGTGAAAAGCGAGGGGACTCAGAGTTACCAAGTACCCCAATAGTGAGTGACAAGAGGACTCATCAATACGAAGTGTCCCGATGGGAACATATAACTATTACATCCACGTCGTTGTTTCTGTATCACGCTCAACGTAGTTCCTAACCAGACACTGAAATCGGCTAACCATTTTGTGCTGTATAACACTATACGCCAACAGAACAAATAGTCCTGTCACTGAAAAAGCAACATATAACACTATTGTATGGGAAATTGTGTATGTATTATGCACGTCATAAACGTGCCTACTTTCCACAACTGTCGTATAATGTTACTCCTTTTACAGGATTTCACCATGATATGTGACTAATGAGTATGGAAATCAGACTAGTAGTTCTTTTCCTACGAGTTTGCTAGCTGTTAGAAAGAAACACAGTAAAAATGGAGTAATACTGAATCTAGGATCTATCTGCGCCAAGCTCACTAAGTGGTTTGTCCAATGGATCTAAGGTCGCCAGACTATCTTGGCAAACAAATGGTGAAATTTCAGAAAATCAGAAGAAGTAAATCTGGCTGTTCCCTGACATAATTTCACAAATATATATAACTTTTCAGGATACGGTTCTGAGAAAGACACACGAATCTCTTAGCCACTACATCCACAGACATATATAGTTTTGATCTAGAAAGGCCACCAGGATTTAATCATCAGTGTGTGCTAAGAAGATGTGGCCAGCGGGACTTCTATGTTTGCATTTTGTATAAGCAACAAATTAAATACTTCAGTATTCTACTAGCATAATACATACATTTAAATGTATTAAAACACTTTTTTATGTCTTTCTCTAAAAAATGACCTGTCAAAAGCCAAAAATAGGGTTAGTCACTCTATATTGTCATTCAGTAGTTTTATGCAACCCTACTTCAGTGTTACTGAGCCACATAAGCAGTTTTATTTTTTTATAACTCTTTGTACTTTATTGAATTTCATTTATAAGTGAAGGAATTTTGTCTTTACTTTACTCAAAACTTATTTACTCACTTTCACTTTACTTGCAAAATTCTACTTCAGCACTTCCACTACGTAAATCATATAGTATTTCTACCTTCCCTTTAAAAGTTAGTTCACAACGATTATTTTCAGGCATTTATTCAAAGATGAAAATTAGTGCTTTTAGATACTGAATAAAGCACTGCGAACGTTTTTATAGCTGTTTTATTTCGAATTACCAAACACCAGGAAAGCACCCTACATAGGTGAATGATTAGGAATAAAATAAAAGGGAGAACCAAATTTTATGTTCATCACAACAATAATTCAAAAAAAGTTATTTTTCAATTAATGGTTCACTCGTCTAAAATTCTAATTACGCAGTTCGTAACCTGTTGGCTGTAGTCGTTGGGTGTGGCGTGTAGTAATGGCAGCTACACTACCAATGGTACAGTGTACAATTTTCTTTAAGTATGGACTAATTAATTCTTCTTGGAGGCGTTTTAACGTCCATGACGTAGCCTACCAACTTGTATCACAGCCAATAATAATCCAGCAATCGTCATCAGAGGCTATTGTGCAACAATTTCCAGCCAAGACATCGCTAACTCCGTCCGAGTGTTGCCTCTTTCACTGCTGCCTCCAGACTGTTTTCTAGTTCCTGTTCACTCTACAGTTAGCGCGCCAGAAACCAGAACCACTTTTTACGGTTCCCACAATAACTTCCGTACAGTACAAAAGCACTCCATCTTTCACGTAACACATATCCAACGCACTGCTCTAAGTGTATTCCATTTTATACAAATGACAACTTGTACAAATATATAAAATTACGTACACGAAAATTTTCATTTCTTTAATCCATGACAAAATATGATGTATTAAATTGTACATTTCACATATTATTTACGCAAGTTACAAATATACATTATCAAAGCACTCTAAGGTCACATATGTCACAGTTTCCATGTAGTCTTTGCATATTGCAGTTATATTACAAGATACTTTAAATGCAACAAATTTTTATAAATTAGATGATGCTTGAATAGTAGTGTACAGTCAAATTTGCAATACTGAAGTAAATTTCTGACACAAATATCAACCGTTAGGACACAAAGATTTACATTTGTGTCGTAAATGAAATGTAGAATCAAATTCGTCGGTTATTAATTTCGAAAACAGGCACACTTGATATTTATCGATTACAGCGCCATCTACCACTAGTGGAAAACAATGGTTTGAGTAAACCGTACGTATGTTTTATCGTAGAATCCTAATAGCAACAAAAATAGTGGGGTTCCTATTCGAAAATACAAAGCTGACCCCACCCACGCAGGTAGGATGGTTACAATGTGGCCAGTTGTAGCGCAGACAGATGTTTCCTTTACTAATATTAACGTTTCAGGAACATTTTTGTCCTACGATGCTTCGTTTTTGTACTATTTAGGTAAGTCAAAACAGGCACCTTGTATTTTGCCGCTAAGCTGTCAATAGTAGTCATGGCATAATTAATAGCGTTATCTACGGTTTTATCTTTCCTAAATCCAGTATGGCATTCGGTAAATCCGCAGAGTTCTTTATGGCTTTGTAATTTGTTGCGTAGAAGATATGGTTGAACTTTTACTAAATTTCTCATCAAATAAATTGGTCGATATGACTTGTAGCAGCAAGTACTTACAACAAGACGAGAATGCTTGCATGTATTATACATCCGACTACACAAGATATTCACGTAATAAAATTATAAGATACTGCACAATATTTGTTGTCAGTGCCAACTGCCTTGAGAGCTGAAAAACTACTGCAACCATTTCTTCTTGGACAAATGGGATGACTTCTTCTGTGACGTAGATTGTATACATCATTGCCCTGAAATTCCTTAGGAGCTCATTTTCTTCATTGATGTATTTTCTGGGAGCAACAATTCAAGGAGACAATCACTGAATCCTTCCGAATAACTATAATGGAGTTATCAGCTTTCCTAATACTCGATATACTCTTAATACTCTATAAAGGCAATGGTGTCTTTACTTTTTTACTTACAGTTTTGTAAGGAAAGCCCCATACGTTTAGCTGTAACTGATTTTGCACATACCGAGACCAGTGTTCAGTTTTTGTCCGCGAGACGAAATCTTTACACTGCAATTTTGCATTAAGATATTCTTGTAGTCGCGTTTCTTGTTCTAATGGCTCCACGGACATTTTTTATGGTGCTCTCGCAATCATCTAACTCCTATTTTCATCTCCCAACTCATCGTACTATGCTATTTTAGGTAGCCGACAAACACGTTCGGCTGCTTTTGTGCGCATTTTGTAGACTGTTAACTACGACCTCTGTCATTTCATCTGCATTCATCAGCACGGATAGTGCGTCGACTTCTGCTTCCCTTAACACGACAGCAGACAGGCACACCGGCTATGATGTGTTCAACGCCAGCATTGAATGTTATTTCGTCTTTCCAGACTATTTGCGGTTCTGCCAACAGCACCACGATGGACGCATCCGTGTATCGAGGAGATTACATTATCTTCATTTGAGTCTGATAGTATGTGGCACCTTTGGTGATGATCACCTCTAAAGGAAGAAAGAAAGAAAGAAGATTAGTTGAAAATATGGTTCACGGAAATGAAATTTTCACAATATTTCATCGACGCAACTGGCAGACATTTTCAGCTGCGACGAGAACACTACTGAGGCTGTGACCGAAGCCTCCTATTTAGACCACTCTGAGAAGAAACTACACAGGAGTGAAGGCGCTGATATACTGATAGGTAAAGAGAGAGACAGCTTCGCCACCTCTCGGACGATGAACCAACAACTTCGACGCACGCTCAGAGACTGTCAGTCATACTGTGCACTGCCATCACCCACTCCAGCGCCCCCTGTATGAGGCCGGCTGCCGATATACGTGTCCAAGCTGTCGTGCGTCTATCCTCGCCGGTATCATACGAATATCTATGTCGCCACCGCAGCGTCATCCCTTGTACGACCAACAGTTCTTCGTCCCCCCTCCCCCGCGATAACTATATTTACAACTAGACCGTTGGGAAGGGTTAAAGCAATACAAGAAGATTAGATTTTAATGTACCTTTGACAGCGACGACATTAGTTCGAGCTGTCTGGAAGAATGGGGAAGTAAATCGGCTGCGCCTTTTCAAAGACTTTGCCTTAAGCGGTTTATGAAAATCGCGAAAAAGCCAAACTAGGATGGCCAAAGAGGATTTGAACGGTCGTACTCCAAATACGAGTTCAGAGGGCTAATATTTGGGTCATTTCGCTTTGTATGATCACCACTGGTTCGCATGGCAGGTAATTTGGACAGGGGTTGTTACACTGATGACCGATGACCTGCCCTTGTGGTGTCCGTTATCGTCCAACAAGATAACGGAAGAACGAACATTTCCCGTTCTGCCCTAACCCACTTTCCCGTTCTGTTCTAACCTACCTCGATACAGAGGGTATTCTACTGTTACTGCAGCCAGTTCGTTCTACAAATTTCTCACTCATTGAAAACATCAAATGCCTGTCATACTGTAGCTCGCCAGCCACTGGTCACAGATGAAGTAGCAGTATGAGACAGGCAAATTACCCACAGACTTCAAGAAGAATGTAGTAATTCCAACTTCAAAGATTACAGGTGCTGATGGATGTGAATAGTACTGAACTATCAGTTTAATAACCATGGTTGCAATATACTAACACGAATTTTTATAAGAGAATGGAAAAAACTGGTAGAACCCGACCTCGAGGAAGATCAGTTTGGATTCCAGAGAAATGTAGGAACGTGCAAGCCAATACTGACCTATGACTTCTCTTAGAAATAAGGAAAGGCAAACCTACGTTTACAGCATTTGTAGACTTAGAGAAAGCTTTTGACAGTGTTCACTGGAATACTGTCTTTGAAATTCTAAAGGTGTCAGGGATGAAATACAGGGAGTGAAAGGCTATTTACAATTTGTGCAGAAACCAGATGGCAGTTATAAGAGTCGTGGGTCATGAAAGTGAAGCAGTGGTTGAGAAGCGAGTGAAACAGTATTGTAAGCCAAGCCCTGATGTTATTCGATCTGTATATTGAGCAAGCCGTAAAGGAAACAAAAGAAAAAATTGAAATAGGAATTAAAGTTCAGGAAGAAGAAATAACAACTTTTTGGTTAGCCAATGTCATTGTAACTCCGCCAGAGACAGTAAAGGACTTAGAAGAGCAGTTGAACAGAATGACCAGGGTCTTGCAAGGAGGATATGAGATGGACATCAACAAAAGCGAAACAAGGTTAATGGAATGTAGTAGATTTAAATCAGGTGACGCTGAGGGAATTAGATTAGGAAATGAGACACTTAAAGTAGTAGATGAGTTCTGCTGTTTGGACAACAGAGTAACTGATGATGGCTGAAGTATAGAAGATATAAAATGTAGGCTGACAATGGCAAGAAAAGTGCTTCTGAAGAAGAGGACTTCATTAGCATCGAATATAGGTTTAAGTGTTAGAAATCTTTTCTGAAGGTATTTGCCTGGAGTGTAGCCATATATGGATGTGAAACATGAACGATAAATAGTTTAGACAATAAGAGAATAGTAGCTTTTGGAATGTGCCACTATGGAAAAATGCTGAAGATTAGATAGGTAGTGGGCACTGAATAGAACTGGGGAGAAAAGAAATTTGTGATACAACCTGACTAGAAGTAGGGTGTCAGTTGGTTGGACACATTCTCAGACATCAAGGTATCACTAGTTTAGTACTGGTGGAATGCGTAGAGGGAGATAATGAGATGAATACAGTAAGCAGATTCAAAAAGTTGTAGGTTGCAATTTCAGCGGCCAACAGTATATCACTGTGCGCCTAGAGAAAAGTTGGAACAAGGCAGAATGGCTATTTTCTGTAGATGACTCCTGTTGCCAGAGTCCCCAAAGAGACTCGTAACCAAGCTGGACTATAATTTAGAGGGCTTGCAGATGCTCCAGCCGGCTTTGCGTAGTGGCTTAGCGAGTCTGTAGACTGATCCACTCTGACAGCTAATCTGGGTGATGCACCTCCGGCAGCAGCTGAATTTGCCGAAACTGGAAGAGATTCACGCTCGAGAGGATCCGAAAAGGAAACTCGCCAGTCTGCAGCCCAGCACTGATTTCTTAAAATTTATAGTGAAGAAAACCTGTGCTGTAAGATTGTTATTATATTGTTTATTTATTTATTTATTCATCCATAAACAAATTTCTTTGTATGGATGTCGTCATTATACATAAATGTGTACATTATTTTGACACATAAGATAATGAAATAAAAGCTATATATAGTAAATTCATTATATATATCTATTACACACACAATTTATCATTGTATTACATAGTGCAGAAGAACCTGCTTCAATCAAAAGAAATAGATCACAAGACTCCTCTAATACTTGTATGGGTAAATTACAATCTAGAATGTCCACTATATAATTGATTAACCTGATTATTTATTTATGCCAATTTTATGCTGCATGAATTCTCTAATCGAGTAAAAACTATTTTTTAATAAATATTCTTTAAGGAATGCTTTTAATTTACAGAGTTCCTTAATTTTTTTAAATTTCTTTTGGCAATTTATAGTATATCTTGTCACCTTGGTAAAACATAGTGGTTTGGGTTTTAGTTTTATTCATTCTGTCTAGGTACAAGCAATTACTATTTCTGGTTTGGTGATCATGTATGCAGCTGTTTGCTAAACATTGCTCAATATTTTTGTGAATAAAAACTGTATTTTGCAAGATATATTGACTTGGTATTGTCAGAATACCCCATTTTTTAAATAGCTCACTGCAGTGAGCTCTTTTGTGACACTTGCTCATTATTCTGATAGCTCGTTTTTTGTAATCTGAACACATATTTCATATTTTGGGCATTTGCACCCCAGAATGTTATGCCATAACTTGTTATATTATGTGTGTGTGCAAAGTATGTCATTCTCTGGCATGAACTATTGCACACAGTCACTAATATTCGTAAGGCATAGCAAGTTGTGCTAATTTTTTTCCCAAGCATCCTAATATGTTCATCCCATTTTAATTGTTGATCAACATACATGCCCAAAAATTTTGTGCTGGCTAAACACTCAATGGTTTCATTTTTAACTTTAAGTTTTGTCATATTCGGTTTTTTTCTTTATATAGAAGTTTATGTTATTAGTCTTTTTCACATTAAGGGTAACTTTATTGTTATTTGACCAGTTGTGAACTGCCATAAGTGCCTTTTCAGCTTTTACATTTAACATTTCTGGTGTCCTGTCTGTAATTATTATATTGCTGTCATCAGCAAATAACTGTTTCACCTTGCGTTACCCACTGTGGGAAGTCATTAATCTAAATAAGAAATAGTACTGAGCCTAAAACACTCCCTTGAGGTACTCCAATGTTCAAATATTCTTCATCTGAAAGATGTTTCACTAAGTAACTTGAGCTACTTGAAATTTGAGATATCTCCACCCTCTGCACTCTGTCCACAAGGTAAGATCTAAACCATTTATTTACAATCCCCCTGATTCCTAGCGCTTCAAGTTTACCTAGTAGTATTTCATGGTCAACTGTTCTGAATGATCATCCAACTGCTAATCTTCATGCACACACTGTACCAATCAACGAGTAATAGATCTTCTAGATTAAAGTAATCTGAGGGCCTAAGAAAGTCTTCGAAGTTAATCGAACTGGTCTTGTGGGATTTTTAATGTTATTCGAGGCCAGAGATACTTATATACACTCTGTGAAGAATACAGGGAGCCAGACATTAGTCCGAATTAGCAATAAAGTCAATCACAAGACAGACTTAGACCAAGAATCATACCGTAGGCCACTGGAAAGAGCTGTTAAGTCAATTGCTACATAAATGTTTTAGGTAACTAACTTAATAAAAACAATTGTGTCTTATTAACAGGAATCCCCCTTCCTGTATAGTTAATGTTCCACGTTCAGAGAACTTAAACAAGTTGAGCGACGTACTGCAGCCTTGTCCCTATCCTTTTGTGGTATTAACAGGTACTGATAACTTTAATACTCTTTTAAATTTCACTGTGCTTTTCCACAGTCATCTGCAACAGCTGATCATTCAAATCCAAATTTGTCAGGGCCACCATAACTCTGTTCTAGTAACCGTACCATAAATTTTTACTAGATCTTCAAAGCCAGAGTGTATTTATTTTATTTATTTATTTATTTATTGTTCCGTGGGACCAAATTAAGGAAAAGTCTCCATGGTCATGGAACGAGTCAATACATAAAATTATAACACGTTATAAGAAACAGATAAAATGAAATATAAAAAAAACATATTCAGGTGACAAGTCGTAAGTTTAAATAAAGAAAATCAACAACGTAACACTGTAATTTGCTTAATTTTTTATCTCTTCCAGGAGCTCCTCGACAGAATAGAAGGAGTGAGCCATGAGGAAACTCTTCAGTTTAGACTTAAAGGAGTTTGGGCTACTGCTAAGATTTTTGAGTTCTTGTGGTAGCTTATTGAAAATGGATGCAGCAGAATACTGCACTCCTTTCTGCACAAGAGTCAAGGAACTGCATTCCACATGCAGATTGGATTTCTGCCTAGTATTAACTGAGTGAAAGCTGCTAACTCTTGGGAATAGGCTAATATTGCTAACAACAAACGACATTAAAGAAAATATATACTGTGAGGACAGTGTCAGAATTCCCAGACTATTGAATAGGGTCGACAAGAGGTTCTCGAACTTAAACTACATATAGCTCGAACAGCCCGTTTTTGAGCCAAAAATACCCTTTTTGAATCAGAAGAATTACCCCAAAAAATAATACCATACGACATAAGCGTATCAAAATATGCGAAGTAGACTACTTTTCGTGTTGAAGTGTCACTTATTTCAGATACTGTTCTAATGGTAAATAAAGCAGTATTTAGTTTCTGAACAAGATCCTGGACATGGGCTTTCCACAACAGCTTACTATCTATCCGAACGCCTAGGAACTTGAACTGTTCCGTCTCGCTTATAATATGCCCATTCTGTCTGATCAAAATATCGGTTCTTGTTGAATTGTGAGTTAGAAACTGTAAAAACTAAGTCTTACTGTGGTTTAGCATCAAATTATTTTCCACAAGCCACAAACTTATTTCATGAACTACATTATTTGATACTGTTTCAATGTTACACACAAGATCCTTCACTATCAAGCTGGTGTCATCAGCAAACATAAATATTTTTGAATCACCTATAATACTATAAGGCATATCATTTATATCAATAAGAAACAGCAGTGGCCCCAGCACCGACCCTTGGGGAACGCCCCACTTAACAGTGCCCCATTGGGACTGAACATCACTACCACTCTCAAAATTGCGGAGAATTGCTTTCTGATTTCTGTTCTTAAAGTAAGAGGCGAACCAACTGCAAGCTACTCCCCTTACTCCATAATGGTCCAACTTCTGCAGTAATATTTTGTGGTCAACACAGTCAAAAGCCTTCGTTAAATCAAAGAAAACACCTAGCGTTTGCAACCTTTTATTTAATCCGTCCAAAACCTCACAGAGAAAAGAGAATATAGCATTTTCAGTTGTTAGACCATTTCTAAAACCAAACTGAACATTTGACAGAAAATTATGTGAATTTAAATGCTCCAGTAACCTTGTATATACAACCTTCTCGATAACTTTAGCAAACACCGATGGCATAGAAATAGGTCTAAAATTGTCAACATTATCAATGTCTCCCGTTTTATAAAGTGGCTTCACTACCGAGTACTTTAATCGGTCAGGAAACTGACCACTCCTAAAGGAAAAGTTACAGATATGGCTAAGTACTGGGCTAACATACATAGAACAATACTTCAGTATTCTGATACATACCCCGTCATATCCATGAGAGTTCTTGGTCTTTAGTGATTTAATTATTAACTCAATCTCCCTCTCGTCAGTATCATGGAGGAACATTTCAGGTAACAGTCTCGGAACACTTTTTTCTACGAGCGCTATATGATTCCCTGTTGGAACTAGGTTTCTATTTAGTTCACCTGCTATATTCAGAAAGTGGTTATTAAATACTGTTCATATATGCGACTTATCAGTAACACGGACATTCCCACTATGCACTGATTCTATGTCGTCGACCTGTCTCTGCAGACCAGCCACTTCCTTTACGACTGACCATATGGTTTTAATTTTATCCTGAGACTTAGCTGTCCTATCTGCATACCACATACTTTTTGCCTTCCTAATAACATTTTTAAGCACCTTACAATACTGTTTGTAATGGGCTGCTGCATTTAGATTCAGACTGTTTCTAACGTTTTGATATAATTGCCACTTTGTTCTACAAGATATTCTTATCCCTCTAGTCAGCCACCCAGGCTGCCTGTTTGTGCTAGTACTCTGTTTTGAACGTTCTAACGGAAAGTAACTTTCAAAGAGAACGAGAAAAGTCTTGAGAAAAGCATTATATTTATCGTCTACTGTATCAGCGCTATAAACATCTTGCCACTCTTGTTCCTTGATAAGGTTTACAAAGGTCTCTACAGCAACTGGACCAGCTTTCCTAAACAGCTGATGACTATATTTAACACGTGTTGCAGCACAAAAATCTTTTAGAATTAAAATTTGTGCATCATGATCTGAAAGGCCATTCACCTTTTTGCTAACAGAATGCCCTTCTAGTAATGAGGAATGAACAAAAATGTTGTCTATGATTGTTCTACTGTTCCCTTGCACTCTCGTTGGAAAGAATACGGTTTGCATAAGATTATATGAATTAAGGAGGTCTACCAGCATCCTCTTCCTTGCACAATCACTTATACAATTAATATTGAAGTCACCACATATAACTAACTTTTTGTATTTCCTATAAAGTGAACCAAGAACCTCCTCTAGCTTTAGCAAAAATGTTGTGAAATCGGAGTCTGGGGATCTATAAATAACAACAGTTACAAGTTTAGCTCCGTTAAATTTAACCACACCTGCACAACATTCAAACACCTTTTCAGTGCAGTACTTTGAAACATCAATTGACTCAAATGGGATGTCGTTTTTCACATACATGGCTACTCCCCCACACCACATAGAACTCCTCGAAAAGCTGCCAGCCAACCCGTATCCTGGTAAAGGAAGCCTCTGAATTATCTCCTTATTTAAGAAGTGTTCTGATATACCAATAATTTCAGAGTCAACATCTGTAAGCAGTTCACTAACTTTATCTCTAATACCTTGTATATTTTGATGAAATATACTAATTCCCTCATTATTCGGATACCTAAGATTTGTCAAAAGTGGTTCCTTTGTTAGAGAGACTTCCCTTAAGCAGGAATACCTATCAGCTGACTTCAATCTAAAAAAGGTGCAGCTCTAACACCCACTACTGCAGGAATTTTCCCATGAGTTATCCCACCAACCCCACATATGCTGTCACCTATAAGCTTTGCCAAACTCCCCTTCCCAAACCTGTTGAGGTGCAGGCCATGTCTAGTAACTATCTTCATCTGCTATAAATTTCACCATTATGTGTTGTAAAATAAAGAGGTCCTTTGTACACGATCCGTTTTATCTAAATACACTCTGGTATTCCCAGTATTCTAACCAATATTCTGCCTCAATTTACCTTTCATGTAAGTTTCCCGAGTAATCTGCTCATTGTGCACTTCGTACTATATCAGTTCAAAAATGGTTCAAATGGCTCTGAGCACTATGGGACTTAACATCTATGGTCATCAGTCCCCTAGAACTTAGAACTACTTAAACCTAACTAACCTAAGGACAGCACACAACACCCAGCCATCATGAGGCAGAGAAAATCCCTGACCCCGCCGGGAATCGAACCCGGGAACCCGGGCGTGGGAAGCAAGAACGCTACCGCACGACCACGAGATGCGGACATACTATATCAGTCTGAGTATCTTCTATATCTTTTCACAAAAATGGAATCCGTATATTACCTTATGAATTCTTGTATTTCAGAGTGTTTACAACATTTATTCATAATGTACATTATTCCTTATTGTAAATGGTGTTACACGATCCGAAAAAAGATATTTTTTTGAAGTCAGACATGATCAAGAGTGAATTTCTTGCCAGAAATGGCGTTTCATTTAGTTTTTCACGTTTCGCCTACTGCCGACCCACGCCACAATGAACTGGTAATGATGGTGATGATCCATGATCGGAACCAGTTACAAAATACGTTAGACACGATATGTGTATGGTGTGAAAAGTGGCAGTTGACTGTAAATAAGGAATAGTGTGAGCTCATCCACATGAGTACAAAAAGAAATTCGTTAAATTTAGGTTACACTATAAATCACACAAATATAAAAGCTATCAGTTCTACTAAATACCTAGCGATTACAGCTACAATCACCTTAAATTGGAACAATCACATAGATAACGTTATGGCGAAGGTAAACCAGAGACTGTGTTTTATTTGCAGAACGCTTAGAAGATGCAACAGTTCTACTAAAGACATTGCTTACTATACGCTTGTCTATCCTCTGTGCGGCATGGGGTCCTTACCAAATAGTATTGACGGAGGACATCGAAAAAGTTCAAAGAAGGGCAGCTCGTTTTGTATTCTTGTGAAATAGAGAGTGTTGAAGATACGATAAGCGATTTGGAGTGGCAGTCATTAAAACAAAGGCATTTTTGTTGCCGCGAGACATTTTCACAAAATTTCAATAAGCAACCTTCTTCTCTGCAAGTGAAAACATTTTATTGACGCCAAACTACGTAGGAAGAAATAATCATCGTAATGAAATAGGAGAAATCAGAGCTCATACCGAAAGATTTGTTTATTTTTCCCACACGCTGTTAGAGAGTGGAACTTTAGAGTGAATTGCAAAGTAATCATGTAGATGCCAATGTAGAACAACAGTTGTTTCACGCGTACGCAGTGGCCACCATGTTACTAACTGTGTGGTCATAGCGTTCTGACTCGTAGCGTATCTCTTCAACGGTGCTGTCCAGAACACAGGCCTCGAATAGTCAACTGAAGTTAAGAGAAGCGAGAAACCATTTGGCAACTAGAATGAAAGAGAGCAATGCCAGGTGGCGGATTTCAGGTGGGCGGCAGCAAAAATTCCGCCGCTTGGCAGCAAATCAATGGCAGGACATGGTTTGGAGAGCGTTGGTGTGTCTCCTCCCTGAACAGCGCTGCCTCTGACGTCAGTGCCACATTTCCTAATGCTCCTCTGACGTCACACACTGCCGTAGGCGTCGGCATCACTTGACAAACAAAGGCGAAATCCTCCGGTCTGTTTAAAGGGCAATTCTCAGTATCAGCGTTATTTTGGGAGTCGGTGTTACTGTAACCATATCAAAATTATCAGCAGTTCACATTTCAGTAATATGATAGCAATTTGAAAAGTGTGTGAGTTTCAAATTAGAGCTATTGTGTTGTTTTATTTTACACTGTCTGACAAAAAAAGTTTAGAACCAGAAATGAAACTTCACAGCTTCAAAGCGTCTATTTCAGTTATTACAAAATAGAGTCAGATTTACATAGAAACTTCACAGTATGTGCCCACGTAGCACTCCATCTGACATGGATGCACGCTCTCATTCGGTTGGAAAGGGTGTTAAAAGCTGTTGTCCCCTTTCCTGAGGCAAGCTAGCCCACAACTATTCTAACTGAATCTTGATAGGTCAAAAACAAATTTCGGGCGGCTGTCAACAGCAACGTTATACTCGGAGAATTGCATGTTCCACACTGCGCTTCCTTAGAAATATATTTATTCACAAGCGGTTTCGATCACTGATCTTCACAGTGGAAAAATATTATGTATGACATGTGAAATTGTCACAATGTTTTTCCACTGTGAAGATGATCAATGATCGAAACCGGTTGTGAATAAATGTACTTGTAAGGCAGCATAGCATGTACCATGCATTTTTCCAAGTGAATCGTGATATCCTGTTTAGTGGTACTAAGACGTAGTTGATGTCTGAGCTGGTACCACTTATGTTTTATCGGGGGTAGATCTGAGGATATTATTGGCAGTATCTGAATATGAGGCAGATAGTTCATAAAGACACGTGCCGTGCGTTGACGAGCATTATACTGTAGAAAAGTGCCACCATGATAGTGTCACGTGAGAGGTAACATACGAGAAACCATGTTGTCCATGACTTACCGTTGTATTGTGCATTATTCCCGGATCACTACTAGTCATACTCGAGGGCTACCTCCCATGAGGCCACGAATAACACCTCCACGCGTCTCTAGAACTTTGTAAGACTGGAACTTCTCCCCAGGTGGCCGCCACGCTCGCCAGAAATCGTCATCCGGGGTGATGCAGAAACGCGCTTCATCGCTGAACATAATGCGACGCCACCAATAGTCCATGCATCCTGGACACAGCACCACTCCAAACGCAGCCGTTTGTGCTGTGGTGTTAATGGCAACCCATGCATGTGACTGCAATACCCTAGTCTAGTTGTTGTTAGTTTACGAGCAACTGTGCGGGATGACGCAGAATGTAGCATGTAGCCCATTACTTGTTCTCGGATGCCAGACACAGAAATGAAGGGGTTACGACGTGCTTGGTTCACGACGTGCTGATCCTCCGTTATAGTGACCAGACGTGGTTGACCGGACCCTTGATGACAAATAAACCTCCTCGAGGGCGAGATCCTACATGCAACCCGCAGAGACCCATGCGACACCATGCACCTCTGCGTGTTGCTATAAGCAATCGAGCTGCGAATGACAGAGATGCACAGGGGTGTCCCACACAGAGATTATACCAGAGTGTCCATCACAGCTGCAGCGCCAAGATTCACCTCTCGGCTTTTTTGAAGATCAATGCGAAGTTTTCTTTTCTTTCCTTTTTTTGTGGGTGCGGGGATTAAGCGTTCTTTACTTATGCTAAGACAAAGTCAAATCACCAACAAGTCTTAGAGCTTGACAAACACCAGATACTTTAACCACACATAAATAGCCTCATTCTGGCAACGGCCTTGTCAGAGGGCGGAGGAGGGGACAGAGGTTCAGGGCACTCTCTTCTCGTAGAGGTGGGAAACCATCCCTAAAGGCGGAAGAATCAGCGGTGATCAACGGCATGAGAATGCAGAAGGCAATGGAAACCACTGCATTAAAGACACGTAACGTATATCCACAGAACATGTGGCCTGTAGCTTAAGAAGTGTCATGATGATCTTTCCACTGACAAAAGATTCCGGAATAGACCGCCATTCGGATCTCCGGGAGGGGACTGCCGAGGGGGAGGTTACCATAAGAAAAAGATTCAATAATCAACGAAAGGATAACGTTCTGCGAGTCGGGGCGTTGGATGTCAGAAGCTTCAATATGGTAGGGAAACTAGAAAATCTGAAAAGGGAAATGCAAAGGCTCAATCTAGATGTAGTAGCGGTCAGTGAAGTGAAGTGAAGTGGAAAGATGACAAGGATTACTGGTCAGATGAGTACAGGCTAATATCAACAGCAGCAGAAAATGGTATAACGGGAGTAGGATTCGTTATGGATAGGAAGGTTGGGCAGAGAGTGTGTTACTGCGACAGGGTTGTTCTTATCAGAATCGACAGCAAACCAACACCAACAACCGTAGTTCAAGTATACATGCCGACGTCGCAAGCTGAAGATGAAGAGATAGCGAAAGTGTATCAGGATATTTTTTGAAAGGGTAATACAGTATGTGAAGAGGGATGAAAATCTAACAGTCACGGGGGACTGGAATGCAGTTGTAGGGGAAGGAGTAGGAGAAAAGGTTGCAGGAAAATATTGGCATGGGACAAGGAATGAGAGAGGAGAAAGACTAATTGAGTTCTGTAACAAGTTTAAGCTAGTAATAACGAATACTCTGTTCAAGAATCACAAGAGGACGAGCTGTACTTGGAAAAGGCCGGGTGATCCGGCAAGATTTCAGTTAGATTACATCATGGTCAGACAGAGATTCCTAAATCAGATACTGGATTGTAAGACGTACCCAGGAGCAGATATAGACTCAGATCACACTATAGTAGTGATGAAGAGTAGGCTGAAGTTTAAGGCATTAGTCAGGAAGAATCAGTACGCAAAGAAGTGGGATACAGATGTAATAAGGGATGACGAGATACGTTTGAAGTTCTCTAACGCTATAGATACGGCAATAAGGAATAGCTCAGTAGGCAGTACAGTTGAATGGGCATCTCTAAAAAGGGCCATCACAAAAGTTGGAAAGATAAATATAGGTATAAAGAAGGTGACTGCGAAGAAACCATGGATAACAGAAGAAATGCTTCAACTGATCGATGAAAGGAAGTACAAAAATGCTCCGCGAAACTCAGGAATACAGAAATTCAAGTCACTGAGGAATGAAATAAATAGGTAGTACAGAGAAGCTAAGACGAAATGGCTGCAAGAAAATGTGAAGATATCGAAAAAGAAATGATTGTCGAAAGGACAGACTCAGCATACGGGAAAGTCAAAACAACCTTCGGTGACATTAAAAGCAAGGGTGAAAACATTAAGAGTGCAACGGGAATTCTACTGTTAAATGCTGAGGAGAGAGTGGATAGGTGGAAAGAATACATTGAAAGCCTCTGTTAGGGGGAAGATTTGTCTGATGTGATAGGAGAAGAAACAGGAGTTGACTTAGAAAAGATAGGGGATCCAGTATTAGCATCAGAATTTAAAAGAACTTTGGAGGACTTAAGATCAAATAAGGCAGAAGAGACAGATAAAATTCCATCAGAATTTCTAAAATCATTGGGGGAAGTGGCAACGAAACGACTATTCATGTTGGTGTGTAGATTGCATGCGTCTGGCGAGATACCATCTGACTTGAGGAAAAGCATCATCCACACGGTTCCGAAGACGGAAAGAGCTGACAAGTGCGAGAATTATCGCGCAATCAGCTTAACAGCTCATGCATCCAAGTTGCTTACAAGAATAATATACAGAAGAATGGAAAAAAAAATTGAGGATGTGCTAGATGACGATCAGTTTGGCTTTAGGAAAGGTAAAGGCAAGAGAGAGGCAATTCTGACGTTGCGGTTAATAACTGAAGCAAGACTAGAGAAAAATCAAGACACGTTCATAGGATTTGTTGACCTGAAAAAAGCGTTCGACAATGTAAAATGGCAAGATGTTCGAAATTCTGAAAAAAGTAGGGGTAAGCTATAGGGAGAGACGGGTCATATACAATATGTACAACAGCCAAGAGGGAATAATGAGAATGGACGACCAAGAACGAAGTGTTCATACTAAAAAGGGTGTAAAACAAGAATGTAGCCTTTCGCCCCTACTGTTCAATCTGTACATCGAGGAAGCAATGATGGAAATAAAAGAAAGGTTGAGGAGTGGAATTAAAATTCAAGCTGAAAGGATATCAATGATACGATTGGTATCCTGAGTGAAAGTGAAGAAGAATTGCCGCGCGGGGTTAGCCGAGCGGTCTGAGGCGCTACAGTCATGGGCTGTGCGGCTGGTCCCGACGGAGGTTCGAGTCCTCCCTCGGGCATGGGTGTGTGTGTTTGTCCTTAGGATAATTTAGGTTAAGTAGTGTGTAAGCTTAGGGACTGATGACCTTAGCAGTTAAGTCCCATAAGATTTCACACACCTTTTTTTGAAGAAGAATTACATGATTTGCCGAACGGACTGGTCTAATGAACACAGAGTATGGATTGAGAGTAAATCGAAGAAAGATTAAGGTAATGAGAAGTAGTAGAAGAGAGAACAGCGAGAAACTTAACATCAGGACTGATGGTCACGAAGTAGATGAAGTTAAGGAATTCTGCTACCTAGGCAGTAATATAACCAATGACGGACGGAGCAAGGACTACATCAAAAGCAGACCAGCAATGGCAAAAAGGGCATTCCTGACCAAGAGAGGTCTACTGATATCAAATATTGGCCTTAATTTGAGGAAGAAATTTCTGAGAATGTATGTCTGGAGTACAGCATTGTATGGTGGTGAAACGTGGACTGTGGGAAAACCGGAACAGAATAGAATCGATGCATCTGAGATGTGCTACACACGAATTTTTAAGATTAGGTGGACTGATAAGGTAAGGAATGATGAGGTTCTGCGTAGAATCGGAGAGGAAAATAACATGTGGAAAACAGGGATAAGGAGAAAGGTCAGGATGATAGGGCATCTGTTACGACATGAGGGAATGACTTCCATGGTACTACAGGGAGCTGTAGAGGGCAAAAACTGTAGAGGAAGACAGATTGGAATACATCCAGCAAATAATTGAGATAGTAGGTTGCAAGAGAAAAGAAACAGCTTCATCCTGGTGCAATTTACGACGTCCAATTCAAATGGCATCTAAGAATAAAAATAAGATGTACCAATATACTTATTAAAAACTTCACGAACGTTACAAGTAAGGAAAGTGATGACGCCACGGTTATTTAAAGTTTTAAGGCCGCCAACACTCTCAATACCTTCATAGCGAATAACAGCCACTGTAAGCCATCCAGTAACATGACTAAATTTGTCATCCTTTATAACGAAAAAAATTCAAAACACAACATCCAAAAAACACGAGAACCATGGGAAGCGATGCCTTTCGCCTTTACTTTGTTCTTCTCCTTGGTTCCATTACTAATTTTAAGTTTATCAGTGGCTTTGTAAACAGTAACAGGCCGTTTAAGCTAACAGGTGTCTTCATTGGCTCCGTCACAGCGAACCAGCCGGGCAGTCCCTGGGTTGGGTCTGTATTCGGTGGGCCCACAGAAAGAGCGTTTGCATCGAAACTGTTAGTTCGTCCGTATGAGTTGGCGCTTCTGGTTTCGTCTCCCGATTTCTCCCACATTAACACTGGCGGCTATAATCGCAGATCAGGACAGTTCCTCCTTTCAGAACACTCAGGTTACGTTCCTCTGCCGTCTCCATAACTTTGGCCCTAAGGATTTTCAGTGCCCTACAGAAAGCGAATAGTATGGAAGTGAGTTCTTCTGTGAAAAATTGAAAAAAAATGGCATGCTCTTGAGGCAAGACGTTCTTAGCTACCTCCGTCGTTGGTCGAGATTCTTACCTTATAAGTAATAGCGACGCCACACCAGAATTACTCTGGCGGACACGGCACACGGAAGCTGCTGTGTGGAGAAAACTTACTTGTATTAATCCTGAGCTGAAGCTGGTCTTGCTGTCGTAAACATTTTTTGTTTTTGTCCACTGCAGAAGAAATGCGCACCGCCAGTAAAAATAAGTAAGTAAATAAAATAAAATAAAAATAAAAAAGTTGCTTCGTATATCGCTATTACTTGATATGTGAATCTTCGCGGAATCTTTGCAAAACAATGTAGGAACGCCATTTAGCTGCTATTTGTCGGAGTCGGCCATCTATACTGTCCTTTTGTATCTAAACCTGTTTCGCCTTGCTCCAATGCTGCTCGTGCTCGAACTGTTTATTTTCAGGACAAATATTGTATTAAATCAGACATTACGTGGCAAAATTTAGATCTAAGCGTTTAGCGTGCTGTAAATACATGTTCCTGAAACAGAATTACCACACGTAATATGAAAATTTACTTCTACGAGACCTTAGAAACAGCTGACTTTACAGTACACCGACTTTCACTGCAGTATCTTCGTAACCCTTCGCGATATCTTCGGCATAGTACCCGCCAAAGCTCCAAAAAAAGCAACGCAAGAAAAAAAATCGGTCAAGTGTTTTGTGAAATGATTTCCCTAAAAGAAAGAAAGAAAGAAAATAGATTAGAGAAAATTTTGAATTGCCTCTGTTACTGTACATGATTTCGAGCATCATTCAAAGGTGCGTCAAATGTGTGACTAAACTATTTCACTTCTTCATTTTTGTCAAATCATTTCATAAAACATTTGAGAAATTCTTATCAATTTTTTAAAAAATTTTCAAGTCTTGTTCAGAGATCAGGATCCTACTGACATCTCATTTGCTTTCCTAGCGTCTACTGTTCTCGAAATGACCTGAATTTAGCACTTGGTTCAAAAGAAGCCTTTCTGACACTTAAATGTCACACCAATGTAAGTTTTTATGCGCAAAATAGCTAGCCTTGAAGAGATGCACTTTCTGACGTAGCAACTGTTTGTAAAATTTTTCAATTTCTTTTCAAATTATTAATCAAGCTTTAAGAATTTCTCTGATTACATTCAAGCAATTAAATATTTTTAGAAGATAAGACATCACGCTGATCAGTTTGATACCCCATTTGTCTATTTCCTACTCTTGACTTGGCAAAGAAAATTCGAAGAATATTTTTGCGTTAAGTCACTAATTAATTCTTCTGAAATACCTTCACTGCCTCCAAGCAAATAAACCTTCACTTTTTTTTTCGAAAACTAGACCTCGCGCTGGTCAATTTGATACTCCATTTACTCCATTTGTCAATTTCCCAAAATCCCTTTGTGCAATTTGTAAGTAAGCTTGTTTCAGCTGCCGCGCCGTTTGAGGCGTCATGCACGGACTGCGCGGCTCTTCACGCCGGACGTACGAGTCCTCCCTCGGGCATAGATGTGTGTGTTGTTCTTAGCATACATTAGTTTAAGTAGTGTGCAGGGACCGATGACCTAAGCAGTTTGGTCCCTTAGGAATTCAAACACACATTTTTCGTATCAGGTCCGCTCAAACATTTGACCAAAAATTTCAGTATAATTAAAAAGAGAACATATACAGTAAATATATTAACAGATTTATCGTTCGATACGTTAGGGGCCGTTACTTAAGCTAGTTATTGTTCCTTTTCCATTTTTTAAAGTTTTGGCACCTGGTACCTCGCACCGCCCAGTTTCTCGCGGCCACTACTTTTCTCACTAACTCAGCCGGCCCCCATTCAACTTCCCTTGATCGTAGCACCACATGTAGCTGCATAGGACACTTGTACTCGCCTGCCAGTCACCGCTTTTTTAAGTTGAACCACCTTCTGTACCAGAATGAGAAGTCTCTTATAATGCATACGGGGATCTAGCTTGGCTTGTGTCCAAATTTAAAAAAAAAAAATCATAAAATGACTAATATATTCGGATGGAAACCAACACAAATTCTAATTTGCAAACATTAAAATTGAAGTGGAAGAAAACGCGGTAAAGGAATGTGCTAACTCTACTTCCCTACGTGATGTCCTATAGAAGTAGTACATTGACCCTCGCTGTAGTTGTGAAAGGACAAGCGATAACCGACGGTACGGACACCCATCGGAGACTACGATTGAAGAAGCGATCAACGAAGACTATCAAATTGTGTCCTACAACTAAATTGTTCGGGATACGTAACATCCATGTCAAAAGACATGGTTGAGGACGAGAACAAAATGGTTCAAATGACTCTGAGCACAATGGGACTTAACATCTGAAGTCATCAGTCCTCTAGAACTTAGAACTACTTAAATGTAACTAACCCAAGGACATCACACACATCCATGCCCGAGGCAGGATTCGAACCTGCGACCGTAGCTGTCACGCGGTTCCGGACTGAAGCGCCTAGAACCGCTCGGCCACCACGGCCGGCGGACGAGAACACAATTACTGAAATTGTTCATAACACAGTTAGCCAATAGAGGAATCTTGTGAGCATTGTAAGATATCCCTTCCGAGCCACGGAGACAATTGTTCAGTTATCCAATTTAGATCGTGCGTCATTATATGAGTGTGGACCGATAATCTTGCCGATGTTGTCTTTGCTGTCAGCAATGCAACAGCCTGAGCCTCTGCGAGCCGTGTGGACTATTGTTCTATTGTTTTAGCTTCGGCTGCTGCCTGCGCCTAATGGTTTTTTCCCATAATACGACAGCGCGCGGTAGCCGTGCGGTCTCGGACGCCTTGTCATGGTTCGCGTCGCTCCCCCCCCCCCCCTCCCCCCCCGTCGGAGAGGTTCGAGTCCATCCTCGGGTATAGGGGTGTGCGTTGTCCTTTAAGTTAGATTAGTTAGATTAAGTAATGTGTAAGCTTAGGGACCGATGACCTCAGCAGTTTGGTCCCATAGGATCTTATCACAAATTTCCCAATTTTTTCCCATAATTCGCCTAAAGTGTGTGGTAGAACAGGCACACAATGCGTTCTGAATTTTTTGGTCCGAGTCTTCTTGGCTAGAGATTTTCCAACGACTTCTGGTATTCTCACAGTAAAACTGAATTAGAACAGAGATGCTCTCCAGTAGTGTTACTAGTTTCTGACGCCGAATGTAACCGATACAAGGTGGTCGACAAAGTTTCTCTTCCAGTGAGGAAAACTTACAAGAATTCGCAAGTGCGTTCCCGTACGCGGGAGTGAAATTTGTATTTTTTCCCATTTTATAGCTAAGAATTGTGCCTTATTGCTTACACACGTGATTGTTCGTGTAGATATCGTATTAGACTGTGAGGTTATTAGCTAATTGGAGGAGGTATTGACTGAAGAGTCAAACGCGGTGAGATCTAATTAAAGTTAGTAGGCCGCATCTCGTGGTCGTGCGGTAGCGTTCTCGCTTCCCACGCCCGGGTTCCCGGGTTCGATTCCCGGCGGGGTCAGGGATTTTCTCTGCCTCGTGATGGCTGGGTGTTGTGTGATGTCCTTAGGTTAGTTAGGTTTAAGTAGTTCTAAGTTCTAGGGGACTTATGACCACAGCAGTTGAGTCCCATAGTGCTCAGAGCCATTTGAACCAAAGTTAGTAAGCTGCATTTATTTTCATGGAAAACTGAAGTGGTTTTGATTTTGGGCGTGTCTCTTCACCTATGCTGCCTTGAACTCCTACCCTGTTTTACCTTTGAGAAGATTTGTTCACAAGTTGCAGGGAACTAGTTGAAGGTGAGGCGTTCATTATTAGTAGTATACTGTTCTAGTCCGGCATTTGGGTCTTGCAAATTTTTGGTTCGTTTTGTTTGTAACAGGATATATAAAATGCATTTTGGAGTACTGACTGTTACAACCCTATTACTCTGGTTAAAGCGATGTTGCCAAGCCCAAGATTGTCTTAAAACTATAAAGGTACTCCGACTTGGTTCACGTCCGTTGATATTCGTTTCCTGCCAAATCGGTATTTGCCGGCCGCTGTGGCCGATCGGTTCTAGGCGCTTCAGTCTGGAACCGCGAGACCGCTACGGTCGCAGGTTCGAAATCTGCCTCTGGCATGGATGTGTGTGATGTCCTTAGGTTAGTTAAGTTTAATTCGTTCTAAGTTCTAGGCGAGTGATGACGTCAAATGTCAAGTCCCATAGTGCTCAGAGCCATTTGAACCATTTTGAATTTATTTAAAAGTTGTCAGACAGCCTTCTATCCTGAGAGCTGAAGGTCAGTGAAAAGGTAAGTTATTTCTTATAATTAGGCTTGGATGAACCACCAAACTGAGGGCCTAATTAAAAATCCCTTGGATCGAAGTTTTTATGTTCCAGAAATATTTGAGGTGCCTTAAACGGACGCGTGATAAATATACAATGATAGTCAAGCTCGTCCCATACGTTTGTCAGCTTATCTGGACTTAACTGTATTCATAAGTGTTGCCACGCTGCTTTCCAGTTCACCCAAAATTGTTGGAAGGGGATACACATAAACGGAGTCTTTCACAACCTCCGATAAGAAAATAAAAATAAAAAAATAAAAACCGCATAAAATGAGATCAGGCGACCGTGGAACACAATGGTGCAGTGCACTCCTCACGGCCAAATCCATGGTTTAGACAGATCATCGTTAAGACTGTCTCTTACATACAGATGCCACTGCGGTGATGCCCTATTCCATTTAAAAATTAAATCTTCGACGTTTTCTCGCAACTGAGGAGAACGCTCGAGCTTCAGAGTATCCATGTCCGTGATTCTTTCAACCGTCTTTTCCACAAAAAAGGCCGGAGTTTAATCTTTTCAGGGGAAACAGTGCAAAACATATGAGGCTATGGACGGTCTCTCTTGCTCTCGATTATGCTATGTGGCTAGAGTTGTAAATGTACTGTAGACTATTATAAGTAAGCGTAGATTACGGTTGTTTTGTTATTAGCTTTGGTCATTTAAGGTCGCAACTATGTTAGCTTTACGTTAGGTGTATTGCGCATATATCGAGCGTTACCTCATTTCGATCCCTTTGTTTGCTTATGCTATCAGTGCCATACTAGATTTCCTAGAAAAAAACGGAAGCGAAGAACTGTCTAGATACTAAATGAGGATGTATAAAGGGCCAAGTAACCTTCGGAACATTTTTTTTACATAGTTATTACCTGTCTGTCACTTAAAAATGACCAGCATTTATAGCAAAAGTGATGTTGTCAATAACTAATTCAGGTTTCGTTCGAAAATTGTTGATTTGTAATTTGAAACAAAGGGATGTTGTAGTAAAAATAAAAGACGTACAGATTTATCATACAGCGCTAGGAAAAGTAATTTCCTCCAAAAACGGAAATTATTTTTAAAAAACGCAAAACAGAAACATAACAAATACCGTTGCAAGTTTCGCCGAGCTTATATAAGGCAACTTTTGCACTTATCAATTACAACAGAAAATTCTTGTCTTTGATCATAATCAAGAACGTTCCACTGAGTACAAAATAAGAACAACAGTTATATAGATTTTTTTATGTTTGTGTAGTTGCATCAAAAGTAATTGCTTTGGTTACACATAAGAGCAGCTAATTTTTATTAATTATAAAATGCAGGTTATATTTTGTAAGGATATAAAATACACAGTGGACTAATGCTGAACTATGGGCGGTTGTAATTATGTGCGAAACAAACAAACACAAAACAAAGATAAGTCGTCATCTCCCCGTTTCTCTCTCACACATTCGTTTATTGTTCTTTCCCTACCAGTATTACCAGTACCACCGGTAATCCTACCATTTACCACGTCATTTATTTACTGTACCAAACCTACCGAATCGTAGTTTTGGTAGAGCGCAACTCTGCATGTGGCTACTGTGTTGTTCCCCATATTCTCACGTTGTGGAGGATCACTTTTCCACTTCAGTGGAACTTAGCCTTATTACTGAAAACTTATCGTGAAAGTAAAGTGTCATCTTCCATGTGCATGGCAAGAATTACAAAACTCTACACGTTGTTGTGTATCACACTCAAGAAGAGCTTGTGGCTCCTGAACCCAGTATGATTTGAAACACAAGCGTCGTCGCAAAATGCGATACTCACATAAATGGCTGGCACGACGAGTAGACTCTAGCGTACTAAGTGCAAAACCCTTCTGAACATGCTCTACTCCATCCCGTAACATAAACAACCAGAGTCTTCTAACTGCTGGGGCCATAATCGAATGCTTTGAGCTGTAGGGATTGCAGTCCCTTACTCTCAACGAAGGTTGCGCCGCACAGTTTTTGACTGAACTGATCCTGTTGAAACGGAGAAAGAAAAACGAGTTTTGTCGTTGTATTGTCGCTCCCCCGACTCACCGCACATTGGGCAGACACAGGGAGGCCTCTGGCAACAACCACGCTGACGCCTTACAACTGGCGCCGAACTGAACTTTTACTTTCGATACGTAAGTTAAAATGCACCAATAATTTCTGTCTTCGTTCATTTACAAAATATAGTCTTACGACATCAGATGATTTTTTTTTAGTCACTCTGTATACGAAGGTCCACTACTGGCCATTAAAATTGCTACACTAAGAAGAAATGCAGATGATAAACGGGTATTCAGTGGACAAATATATTATACTAGAACTGACATGTGATTACATTTTCACGCAATTTGGGTGCTTATATCCTGAGAAATCAGTACCCAGAACAACCACCACTGGCCGTAATAACGGCCTTGATACGCCTCGGCATTGAGTCAAACAGAGCTTGGATGGCGTGTGCAGGTACAGCTGCCCATGCAGCTTCTACACGATACGAGTAGTGACTGACGTATTGTGAAGAGCCAGTTGCTCGGCCACCATTGACCAGATGTTTTCAATTGGTGAGAGATCTGCAGAATGTGCTGGCAAGGGCAGCAGTCGAACATTTTCTGTATCCAGAAAGGCCCGTACAGGACCTGCAACATGCGGTCATGCATTATCCTGCTTAAATGTAAGGTTTCGCAAGGATCGAATGAACGGTAGGGCCACGGGTCGTAACACATCTGAAATGTAACGTCCACTGTTCAAAGTGCCGTCAATGCGAACTAGAGGTTACCGAGACGCGTAACCAATGGCACTCCATACCATCACGCCGGGTGATACGCAAGTATGGCGATGACGAATACACGCTTCCAATGTGCGTTCACCGCGATGTCGCCAAACACGGATGCGACCATCATGAAGCTGTAAACAGAACTTGGATCCATCCGAAAAAGTGACGTTTTGCCATTCGTGCACCCAGGTTCGTCGTTGAGTACACCATCGCAAGCGCTCCTGTCTGTGATGCAGCGTCAAGGGTAACCGCAGCCATGGTCTCCGAGCTGATAGTCCGTGCTGCTGCAAACGTCGTCGAACTGTTCGTGCAGATGGTTGTTGTCTTGCAAACGTCCCCATCTGTTGAGTCAGGGATCGAGATGTGGCTGCACGATCCGTCACAGCCATGCGGATAAGATGCCTGTCATCTCGACTGCTAGTGATACGAGGCCGTTGGGATCCAGCACGGCGTTCCGTATTACCCTCCTAAACCCACCGATTCCATATTCTGCTAACAGTCATTGGACCTCGACCAACGTGAGCAGAAATGTCGTGATACGATAAACCGCAATAGCGATAGGCTACAACCCGACCTTTATCAAAGACGGAAACGTGATGGTACGCATTTCTCCTCATTACACGAGGCATCACAACAACGTTTCACCAGGCAACGCTGGTCAACTGCTGTTTGTGTATGAGAAATCGGTTGGAAACTTCCCTCATGTCAGCACGTTGTAGGTGTCGCCACCGGCGCCAACCTTGTGTGAAAGCTCTTAAAAGCTAATCATTTGCATATCACAGCATCTTCTTCCTGCCGGTTAAATTTCGCGTCTGAAGCACGTCATCTTCGTGGTGTAGCAATTTTAATGGCCAGTAGCATAGTTCGGAAAGTTTCGTTTCGATTTTTCCCTACGGCACTGTTACGATCACAGTTCCATTCATGAGCAGTAGTATCTATGGTTTAAGCAAAACGGAACGACGCCATTTCGAGCTCTCTGTGTGTTGTGCGTCCTTCGTAGTTATTGTTTGTAATGGCATCGTTGTCGAAAATCCCGCCGCGTGTGAACTGAGATCTGTGACTCGTTTTCTGAATTTTAAGAACGTTAAGCCGAGTGACATTCGTCGACAAATCTGTGAGGTTTACGGAGAAAATGCATTGAGTGCTTCAGCGGTGAGAAGATGGGTCCGACAATTTAAGGAAGGGACAAGTATATAACGAAGAACGAAGTGGACGTCCATCTGTGGTTTCTGATGAACTGGTTCGTGCAGTCGAAGAAATGATTAAGAAAACCGTAGGTATACGATTAATGCTATTGCTTGTCAACTTACACAAATTTCACGAACGGTAATTTTTAGATTGTTGCTGAAGAACTGAGTTTTCCTAAATTTTACGCTCGTTGGGTGCCTAACCACGTTGGGTGCCGTGAACAACACGATCAACAACGGATGTGTAGCGCACTTGATTTTTTGACACTTTATAATGACGATGGAGAGAAATTTTTATCCCAGATAGCCACAGAGGATGAAACTTGGGTTGTTTATGACACCCCTGAAAAGGAACGGCAATCGATGGAATGGAGGCACACTTCGTTCCCAGGAACTATGAAACCCAAGCAACTCTTCACACGCCGTTTTGGAACAAACAAGGCATTTTAGTGACTCATTTTTCACCACGAGTTGAAACAATCAATAAGGATACTTACTGCGAGACGCTTAAGAAATTGCGTCACTTAATATGGAACAAGCGCAGAGGAATGCTCTCAAACGTTGTGGCTTTCATTCACGACAACGCCCGACAACACACTGCGAATGTGACAAAACAAGAGAGCTTTGACTGAGACGTTTTTGGCCATCCTCCGCTCATCCCGACCTCGCTCCTCCGCTCATCCCGACCTCGCTCCTTGCGATTTTCATCTCTTTCGGCATCTGCAGTTGCTCCTTGGTGGTAAGCGCTTCATCAACGATGAAGAGGTAAAAGAAAATGTTACCACGTGGTTGAAAACACAGACGGCAACATTCTGTGACGAAGGAGTACGGGGTGCGTCGCTGAAATCCGGACAAATTTCAATTTGAATCTCCCGCCATATCGTAGTTCCACCGGAGGTCACGTTCTTGAAAGCCATAGGCATCTAGTAAACAGCTCGAACCTCAAAATGGCCGAGATGTTACTGACAAGTGCGGAGTACAAACGAAGAGCGCGGTTATAGAAAGTCTTCGCGCTGGGCGTTCAAATACGAGGGCAGTTCAATAAGTAATGCAACACATTTTTTTTCTGAAACAGGGGTTGTTTTATTGAGCATTGAAATACACCAGGTTATTCCCCAATCTTTTAGCTACACAACACTATTTTTCAACGTAATCTCCATTCAATTCCTTACGCCACCTTGAAATGAGGGCCTGTATGCCTGCACGGTACCATTCCACTGGTCGATGTCGGAGCCAACTCCATTGATTGCCGTTTTGTTTCAGGTTCGAAGTGATGAACCTATGTTTCATCGCCTGTAACAATCTTTGACAAGAAATTGTCACCCTCAGCCACATGACGAGCAAGCAATTCCGCACAGATGGTTCTCCTTTGCTCTTTATGGTGTTCGGTTAGACAACGAGGGACCCAGCGGGAACAAACCTTTGAATATCGCAACTGGTGAACAATTGTGACAGCACTACCAACAGAGATGTCAAGTTGAGCACTGAGTTGTTTGATGGTGATCCGTCGATCATCTCGAATTGCAGGAGTCACAGCTGTGCACGGCCGGCCCGCACGCGGGAGATCTGACAGTCTTGCTTGACCTTGCAGCGATGATGACACACGCTTTGCCCAACGACTCACCGTGCTTTTGTCCACTGCCAGATCACCGTAGACATTCTGCAAGCGCCTATGAATATCTGAGATGCCCTGGTTTTCCGCCAAAAGAAACTCGATCACTGCCCGTTGTTTGCAACGCACATCCGTTACAGACGCCATTTTAACAGCTCCGTATAGCGCTGCCACCTGTCGGACGTCAATGAAACTATACGAGACGAAGCGGGAATGTTTGAAAATATTCCACAAGAAATTTCCGGTTTTTTCAACCAAAATTGGCCGATAAAAAAAATGTGTTGCATTACTTATTGAACTGCCCTCGTAGTTCAAATGGCTCTGAACACCATGGGACTTAACTTCTGAGGTCATCAGTTCCCTAGAACTTAGAACTACTTAAACCTAACTAACCTAAGGACATCACACACATCCATGCCCGAGGCAGGATTCGAACCTACGACCGTAGTGGTCGCGCCTAGAACCGCTCGGGCACCCCGGCCGGCTGGGCGTTCACCCGCTGAAATAGTTCGAGTCTTCGGGTACGCGATATGATCTGTTTACGATATTGTGGCCAAAGTCTGGGGTTCACGTCCAGTGAGGGTGATTTAATGATGCCACATTTCTTTGAAAAGGGACAATTTGTCACAAAAGTAGTGTATCTGCAACTTTTGACGAAAGTCGTGAACCCGTGGATGGTAACTGTGGCCTCAGGAGACAATATGTCTTTCAACAGGACGATGCACCGGCTCATACGAAACATTTAGTCCAAAAGTGGCTCTCGGATAACGTTCTGATCAAAGGAGTTCTGTCCCCCGATTAGCCCGGATTTAAACCCCCTCGACCACCATGTTTGGAGCATAGTCGAAAGGCACCATAATGTCGCATCTCTATGCACCGCTATCGAAGCAGTGTTCACAAATATGGACAGCGCTGTTTTAAAGAGTGCGTGCGCTCGCTTCAGGACAAGACTGGAAGCGGTCATTGAGGCTGAAGGAGGTTACATCGAGTAATGTTACTCTTGAAAAATAGCTCTACTTATATATAAAAGGATTTTCGTTTTCATTTGTATTTTGTTTTAAGAAATTTGATTTTTTTAAGTTACATTTGTCCGGATTTAAGCGCTGCGGTCTGTTCATAAACTTATACCACACTATCAGAAATGCCTGAAAAATTAAGGTGGCTACGGTACAAATTAAAGTAAGTATTACAGATTTTTGTGAAATAAATTGTACTCGAGTCCTTTTTTATTGCCAAAAGGAACTTACTTTCCGAATTACCCACGTATTTTCAGCTAGATCAACAGCGACCAGAAGTTCATAGAACACAGATCAGTTGCCTTTTAACAACTTCATTTCTAATAGATATAGAAACATAAACTTTTCTTCTTAAAATGGAATTGTGGTATTTTCTACTACGTAATAATACATCACGAATCACCGGCAGTACGTACCGTGGATAGTGGCGTTAAATTCATGGCCACGCAGCATTTAAATGGCCACAACACCGTCACAAAAATCCTCATATTCAATGTATTTTTGCCGGCCGTGGTGGCCAAGCGGTTAAAGGCGCTACAGTCTGGAACCGCGCGGCCGCTACGGTCGCAGGTTCGAATCCTGCCTCGGGCATGGATGTGTGTGATGTCCTTAGGTTAGTTAGGTTTAAGTAGTTCTAAGTTCTAGGGGACTGATGACCTTAGAAGTTAGGTCACATAGTTCTCAGAGCCATTTGAACCATTCAATGTATTTTTACTCTAAATTTCTTCTGAGACGGACAACAGAGTTGTATCACTAAATTTGTCTCCTACTTCGGAGCAGAAAATACCATAATTTGCAACGAAAATGGTCAGTGATACATGTTTTTTTCATACAATTTTCGATGCATTCATATAAATATGCTATCCAATCCACTGTCATCACCAAGTTTTGGTATTTACTTACGCATAACAAACAATAAAGAAATATTTCAGTATTTTCTATTATAAAAACGTGCAATACGCAGTTATTTCAAACTGAAAATTAATACACTGGAAAATTGTGCTAAACATATACTTTGTAAATTTCGAAATACGTTCGTAATTATTATTTATTTATTTATTTTCGTATTGACCAACTAGGATCATGCAACAACTTTAATTCATCTTCTTTCCCTGTTCTTTCCTAATTTTCTAATACTTCTCCCCATGTTGTCTTTTCCTTTGTTCTGTCCGTTTCGTTCCAGATTTCTTATTTCTTCCACGTTGAAAGCCTTCTAAATTCAGTATTTTATTTCTAAAATCTCCTCCATCTGTTATTTCCGATTCTTTGATGTTGTTTCTTTCTAGTTCTTTCCCTATTTCAATAATACATGCTACTGCCGATTTCTTCTTGCAGAAACACAGGAACATCTGTTTAGTGATCCCGTTCTCATTCATTCGGCAGTGGCGTCCAAAAAAGATTTATCTTTTTTTAGCCATTACTTCTGATATTTTCTATAAATTTTTGCAGAATTCCTCATTTACTTCTCATTTTCCGGGCAACAGTAGCCGGTGTTGTACCCATTATTTTTCTAATAAACCACCTTTCGAGTATCTCCATTCTGTCCAAGTTACTATGATTATTATTATTTTGATTAATATTTCTATAATTTTTGATGATTGTTCGAAAACATTTGAAATATAGCCTACACCATGTAGTGCGTTAATTACATATAGTTTTATCCCTTGGTGTATATATAGATACGAGGCTACATCTTTGTGCAGCGAGATATGCATGGTTGAGAGATAAATAATCGGAAATATGAAGATAAGCAGATCTGTCACTACTTATTCCGATATTAACTCAAAGGTTGGAAAACTTGGATCTCTCCTCCTTAAAAAAACTGGATGCTTAATAAATAATAAAGAACTTCGAGAAAACTATAGCGAAGACACAAGGCAATTAAGTTATATTTTTTCATAAATTGTTTTTGTGCCACATAACAATTCGCCTTTGATAGTTGTCTTTCGCAGAACAAATAAACCCTCGCCACTGATGTTCGCTGAACAGTTCCAATCACCATTTTTGTTTATCAAATCACACGACACAGGTGAGGTTTGAAATTCCGTTTTAAGAAGACACAAAGTCTATGCCTGTATATGGGTGATTAATGAAGTTGAAAAACGCGTTCGTCTTTGTTTCCTGATCCCCTTGTAACTATTTGTTTAAGTGAAAGACACGTTTCTTTACAGAGGACATCCACGACTGCTGTATATGGTCAATGATAAAATTCTTTACAGTTGTAAAAATTATTTGTTTCCAAAAAAGCTCAGTTACGCATTCTTTGCGGACTCACTTTTTAATATGCACCTCAAGCTAGGACTTATTTTAGAAATAAATAACTTTTACAACTTAAGTAAAAGAGATTACATTTTTGTTTAGTGAGTCTAAAGTTATTCCAGGAGAAAAAACTTAGGCACTTCATCAATGACTATTTTGTGTTTATGGCAAATCAAATGAAGTATGGTTAATGATATGTACGGAAGAATTATGTAAAATTTTTCACTGTAACCAGTATTTGTTGCAGGGGTACCTCTACTTCTCTGTAACTCACAAGCAACAAACTAGAAGAAACAGCAAGCTAATCAGTTTATAAAATAATCACATTCTGATTTCATGGAGAGTCTTCCAAAGGTAGCATTTTGTCACAAAATACGCGAAAAGATTTAGTAATGTGTGGAATAAAAACAGTTGCGAAAGGTAGTAGGCAAAAGCTCTTGAGCTAGGTTTCAACCTATATAAATAGGCCTTCTTCAGAAGCCTTATTGCGTTTTACATGCTGATCATGTGCGCCGCCAATAGACTTAGTCATAATTAAAACTGCCAATCTAAAAACGGCCGTTTGGCTGTGTCATACATAAAGTAATACAGATAATAGATGTGGCGTATGTGACCAGTAACGGATATACATGCAACTTGGTCAGTTACACGTTTATCCGTTACTGGTCACACACGCTACATCTAATATGTGCATTATTTTATGTACGAAAAAACCAGCCGTCTGTTTTTACCAGTGTCAGTTGAGAGATTACAGGGCACTCTCACTTTTGATACGGTGTCATGCTGTTCAATGTTCTAAGGGAAGATGATCTTCATTACTTGGTTGCTATATTTGATACGATCTGACGTCATTCTTATGATGAAACGGTTGGCAGAAGTTAACGCCGGCCGGCCGAAGTGGCCGTGCGGTTAAAGGCGCTGCAGTCTGGAACCGCAAGACCGCTACGGTCGCAGGTTCGAATCCTGCCTCGGGCATGGATGTTTGTGATGTCCTTAGGTTAGTTAGGTTTAACTAGTTCTAAGTTCTAGGGGACTAATAACGTTGAGTCCCATAGTGCTCAGAGCCATTTTTGAGTTAACGCTCTTGTTTGTGTGCTCTAGTGAAGGGATAGCGGTAAGCTTTACCTGCGTTCAAAGGAAGAGGGTGCCAAGTTAATTGACTGCAGTAAAAGCGTACGGCGGCTGAGAGCCGCGGAGATAGATCAGATGTGAGAGGAACACAACTCATGGGCAAATCAACTCCAGAAAAACCTACGTAAGATAAACACCAAAGCAATCAAAGGTTTAAAGATTGCACATGATACTAAGAAGATGGCAGAGAGAGCCAAGACAGTAGCAAGTTTCGTAAGACGAGTAGCAGCTGAAGCATCGAAAACGAGTAAACTCACAGAACAGCAAGGACGAGAGGCAGTGATCAATTTGAGCAAGAAGGTCGAAAGCGTGGAAAAGCGCAAAATGACATGGAGCAGCGCATCGATACGAAAATGCGTGAAGCCATGGATCTTCATGCGACAGCAGCGATGACAAATTAGTCTGAGCTGCGCAAATTAGGGACTGGTTCGGACGTGACAGCTGCAACTCCAGTGAAGAGGTTCGGACTCTTCTTTCGTTCAGATCTCAACAGGAAGCCATCAATACGCGTACGGAAAAGAAATTGGAGGAGGGGCTAAGGAAACAATTTCAAATACGGCGAAGCGCGAACGAAACAGGGCCAGAAACAACTTCGCACGGCACGAATAACCGCATAACATTAACAGCGAGCAGAGTACATGGTGCGATGAACGTCGCATTTTCTCGAAGCCGTGGAGGCAGCACAAATGTAGGGACGTCGAACGAGGACATCCAAAGGACTGATATTTTCCGTTGGACGGAAGTTGTCGACGAAACGCCATTTGATTTTCAACACTTCTTACAAGTCCGAAAATCCGAAATTTTCCGAGTTGAGGGCAACTTTACTCGCCCACGCACTTGGATATAGCAATTTGACCTCTCTTTACCTCCAAATTGGCCTTTAAAATACAAATTAGACTTTATTTGTGGACACTTGCAAGGGTCAGTTGCGGAGAAAATGCGCGGAATATCAGTGACGTGTAGAAGTTATCAGGAGTTCAAGGACAGATTCCTAAATATCTACTGGTCCAAGGAGACGCAAGAGCGCATAAAGTACGAGATGATTGTTGGTAAAGAATTCGAGAGTTCAGGCTACAGAAGCCCAGTCAAGTTCCTTGATGCAATGATTGACAAGAACCAGTATCTTGCCATACCATGCTCTAGCGGTGAAATTATATGTCACTGTTATACCAAACGTCCGTCAGCTTATCAATATGTATTAGCGGGCAGGTGTAATGTCGAGCTCAGTACCTTCCGCAACAGTCTTTTCGAATTAGAGTACGCATTTCTAGCAGAGAATATCAGAGAACACAGAAGAAACTCTGACAGATACGCGCAGGCCTTATGTCGCGTCACAACATAACCATTACAATATAATAATTAGTGTCGTGTGGCGAGGGCCTCCCGTCGGGTAGGCCGCTCGCCTGGTGCAAGTGCCACTTCGGCGACTTACGCGTCGATGCGGATGAAATGATGATGATTAGAACAACACAACACCCAGTCTCTGAGCGGAGAAAAATCTCCGCCCAGCCGGGAATCTAACCCGGGCCCTTAGGATTGACAGTCTGTCGCGCTGACCACTCAGCTACCGGGGGCGGACACCATTACAGTAATAGGAATGGAAATGTACGAAATGGCCTTACGGAAACCATTCACAGTCGGGAAATTTCGGGAGCAACGAAATTGAACAACGAAGAGACTGGAATGGGAACCGCAATAGTTATGTACTACGCAGCAGAGGCTGGAATGGAAGGAGGAATGAAGGATACGGACCACAAAACAACGGATCGCGAAACCATGGCTGCGATTTCAATGAAAATGGAAAAGGTGCACGAATGAACAACGAAGGAAACGGGAGTTGAGGTCAGGTCGAGGAAATTGAGATTCGGGAACCGAACCCAGGACGAGGGGAGCGAGGAAATGACAACCAACGTCAATGACTAGCTGAATATGCAGAAGAGGCACAAAACGCGTCTGCAACTGAACCCGGACCCTGCCCCATCAATGTCATTAGATACGACAATACTGAAGAAAGATTGCTGGAAGAAAGGTGGGGTTCACTCATAATGACGTGCATCCAATAATTATGGTAACCATAGGAGGAAAGGAAATTAGGCAATCCTTGATAGTGGTAGTGAGATTTCGGCCATTGCGGAAGAGACTTGTAGACAGTGTAAAGGACTGCAAGACTGGGCGGAACGCCGCGCGGGATTAGCCGAGAGGTCTCGGGCGCTGCAGTCTGGACTATGCTGCTGGTCCTGGCGGAGGTTCGAGTCCTCCCTCGGGCATGGGTGTGTGTGTTTGTCCTTAGGATAATTTAGATTAAGTAGTGTGTAAGCTTAGGGACTGATGACCTTAGCAGTTAAGTCTCAAGATTTCACACACATTTGAATATTTTGAATTGGGCGGAACTAACGGTGAAAAGATTAAGAAAAAAGGAGCAATAGTAGGGAAGGTAACTGAAGTGAACATACAGACAAGGCTGGAGCTACTTTGTCAGGGTCACCTGCTGGTGGGAAACTTCCAGATCATGCCAAAACTGACAACTGAGCTGATTATCGGAACCGATTTTCTAAGCGAGTACGATGCATTACTGGATCTAGGACATGTATAGCGACATTAAATAAGGATAAGAGCATCGTGCTTCGATTCCTTGATCGGGCAATACGGGCACAAGTCCTGGCGGTGTGCCTTAAAATCAGCGTAGATTCAGAAGACGCATTTACGAAAGTCGAAATCAGTATTGAGAGTGTTGAGAGATGAAAGGGATTGCCTCTATGGCCCAGAAGACACCGAGGATGAGATCTGTCAGGCGCTACAAGAGATAGGTTTGTGGTGTTGACAATATTACCGAATAGGAGAGGGCAGAACTACAAACCATGCTACTGAACAATATTGACGTGTTCCTACCCAAGACAGGAGCCATCAATAATTTGTAGCATGCGTTCCGTGTCAAAGAACATCAGAAGTTCTTAGTCCCACCTTATCCTATTCCCATCGCATACAGAGAGAAAATCGGGAAAAAAGTACGGAGGATGCTGCAAGAAGGGATCATTGAAACCTACCCATTGCGGGTAGCTGAAAAGAATGACCGGTCAATACGTTTGGTGCTTGATTCGAGGCAAATTAACACGATAATCTTGGCGGAAACAGACCGTCCAGAGAATCTGGAAGATCTGTTGCAAATATTTCATGGTGTCAAAGTGTTTTCGTCCATTGACCTCCGTTCAAGTTTCTGGCAAATTGAATTGCAACCTTTGTGTCGTCAATACACGACTTTCCTATCTGAAGGACACTGCTGTCAGTTCCTGCGATTGCCCTTTGGCCTCAATATATCATCTGCAGCATTCATTAGGGCGCTGAACGGAATTTCGACGGAAAGTCTGAAGAACGACATCACGTACTATGTTGATGATATCCTCATCGCAAAACCCAACTGGGACGAACACAACAAGGTCTTTGGCGAACTACTAGGAACACTAAAGCAACATGGTGTCACAATTAATTTGGAAAAATCTTTTTTCAGAACGAGGAAGGCGGATTTTCTTGTGCATGAGGTTTCCGCAGAAGGGATTGCACCTAATCAGGAAAAACTCGAAGCAATAGCCCAATTACCGAGACCACAGACCAGGAAGGACCTCAGAGGGTTGCTGGGAGTCGTAAATTTTTATAAGAAGTTTATTAGAACGAAGGAGGATGGCGCACCGAGTCTTTGTGCTTTAACAGGAAAGAAGACACCATAGATACGGGACGAGGCAGCGGATCATGAATTCAATACGCTTGAACAGGCTCTTATTGAGGCCCCTATCCTAGCTCACCCTGACTTAACAGCGGATTTTTGCATGTGGACTGATGCAGCGAAAACAGACCTTGGCGTAGTAATATTCCAACAAATTATGAAAGAAGGCACATTAGTAAACAACACCATAGCATTTGGGAGCCGGGTCCTTACAAAGTGCGAAAGGAATCACTCAGGGCTTGAGTTGGAGGCACTGGCTATCGTATGTGCTTTCAAAAAATTCAAATAATTCCTGTTTGGGCACAAGACCCATATCTATACAGACAACAGAGCGTTGTAATTTTTTCTGTCGCCAAAATTGGGATACGATAGGCCGACACAGTGGGTTTTATTCCTCCAGAAATTTGGCTTCAGCATCACACATGTCCCAGGAAAAACAAATGTAATTGCGGATGCACTTTCACGTTCGCCAATTTGGAGACCAGATGCATAGGGAGAAGATGCGGAGGATAGTCACTTTAGTCTATTCTACCTGCGGGGAGTCGCTTTCGAGAACTTCATGACTGTATCATTACGGGATCTAAGAAGAGAGCAGGATAAAGATCCCGAACTGAAGCAGCTGAAAGAACGTTGGAAGAACCACCAGGAAGTTGAATTACGAATGTTCTATCTTGTAAGGAAGGGGATCTTATTCCACCGACGAAACGCAACCAGCACGATATGGAGTTTTGTATAACAGACGAGTTAGTTAATAAGTTAATCTGGTTAACACAGTTAAGTTAATGTCACTTCGGACCACGGAAATGCTTTCTTAAATTGAAGGACCTGTGTTATTTTAAATAAATGGAAAGACGCATAAGTAAGGTACTATCCGTATGCAAGGCCTGTCTGAAGGCAAAACCAGGCAGCCAGACAATGAAGGCACCCCGCCATCCAATCGTTCCAAACAAACTGCGACACTTGGCAGCCGCGGACTTAGTGGGACCGCTCCCAGCCACTCGGTGTGGTTTCCGATGCATTTTAGTAGTCTTTGAATTAACATAGAGGTTTGGTATATTTACTCTGTTACGACGAGCCACGACAGTCACAGAGACTTCCTAGCGCAGGTAGGCAGGGTGGACAAAATTATTACAAATAACGAGGCTCAATTCAGATCAAAACGATAGAAGGACACTCTGGAGAGATATAGGATAGCACCCATTTACATATCGAGACATCGCCCGAGTTCGAACCCCGCCGAACGATGGATGAAGGACATGGGGAATCTGTGTCGTATCTACTGTCATCTCCAGCACAGCACATGGGACGTGATGTTGTGGGGTTTCCAAAATGTCGTGAATGAACTTCCACATGGTTCAGCTCTCTTGGGACCAATAACTATGTTGAAAAACAGGGAACCACCAGAGAAAGTACGGGAGCTAGTGGAATTTCTCTGGCGGAAACAGATTCCGCACCGAGATATAATCGGGATGGCGCTGGAAAGGATTCGGGATCCTGGAAGGAGAAGGAAGGAGCGAGAAGATAAGAAAAGTCGGGTCCGTGAATTCCGCATTGGACAGAAGGTTCTCGTCTAATCGTTTAGGCTCTCTAACAAACAGAAGAAACAGTGCCAGAAGTTCTTCATCGTGTATAATAGACCGCTTCGGATACGCCGTGTCGCGCACGAGAATGCATATGAGCTGGAGTTCCTGAGACCTGGACGATCGGCAGCAGTGCATCACATATCGCATGTTAAACCCTTCATTAAATAAAGTTGGAAGTCACGAGAGCACTAGTTACAGCAGGAAGAAGGAGAAGGGAAGAAAATAGAAGGGGGGACCCTTCATTAAATAAAGTTGGAAGTCACGAGAGCACTAGTTACAGCAGGAAGAAGGAGAAGGGAAGAAAATAGAAGGGGGGACACACGGTGGAAATTTCTTATTCTGAACAAGCCACAGACAGTTTAATGGTCGGTGATAGCCAAACATAAGCATAGTTGCATAAGTTTTGTTTAGTTAAAAGACAACAATCATTTCTTTAGATTTTTTTTGTAATTCCACCATCGTAATTAGCATAGAAACTTCTCCCATTATTGCTAGTCGTAAGAGTCAGGCATTGTTAGAATTTCACTTTACATGTATTTCTTCATAACATGTATCAGGTTTATAGATGTACAGATGGTCATTCCAGAGCTGCCTAATTACAATTGTTGAGAGTAGAAATGTGCCGATTTCACAACGGGAACTTCGTTGTTTATTTGAGTACTATTTCGCGCGAGTTAACGTGTTCTCATAGCAGTTTTGCAGTTTGCACGGAACGACAGAATCAGGTGTCACAACAACGATAGAATTTTATGTCTTCGAGTCTGAAACTAGTGCATGATTATTGGGAACGGAATTCTTCTTGGAGTTCAGCTACAATCAAATTTCTTCTGTTTATTGTGTGTGCATCGCAGTAAACGCCCTTGTACGATCCGGTATGCAGTTCGTAGTATAATGTGTGAGAGGGGCGTCATTGAGATTAGTTTCCAAGACCTAGGGAGGTATTTTGCAGGATGGTCGTGTATTGTCCACGCGAGAGGCGTGTTGACTTTCTTGTGTGTTTTGTTGTGGTTTGTGACCATTGCCCAGTTCATTGTGTCTTCCCTGTGGGCTGATTATTGTCATCGCGAATGGGGTATTTTATTAGAGTGTGGTTACACAGAGGGCTATCGCGTCTTATGGGATTGTTGTTTACTGTGGTTTTCGCTTGTGGTTTTCACATGTGGTTTTTCGCACTATTGTGCGATGATATTCGTGTGGGGTTTCGCGAGTTCGCGAGCGTCTGAGCGGTAGATCTTGGGCGATAGTCTGTACTAAGTGGCGTGAGCACGGAATGTGCGAGTCACTTTGGTATGTTTTTGCAGAGTGAGCGAGGCACACCATTAATTTGTGAGAAAGAGAAGAACAGAAGAAACGTAGCATTGCAGTGAAATGTCGCTAATATCTGGTGCCTTTTCTATTTTTTTTATGTTTGTTTCAGCAGCTGGAGTGAAAAATTTGTACACCAACACGAGAAATTTTTTTGTCAGTTCCACCAAAAAAAAAAAAAAAGAAAGATAATTTCAGAGCAGTTGTTTTGTCACATAGCAAAGAGAACAGGCTGATGTCGTTGGCACTCATCGAGATTCACGCCATACACTAGCATTAGTGTCACCGTAACGACTAAATAATGGACAAGTTTAGTACCTTCAGTAGTTCGTATATTTTTTTATAGCAGCTGCGTTGCATGAATAAGCAGTAGACTTAGTGTGAAAGTGACTGAAGTGAATGTGTAATCTAAGCCGACTTAGTACTTCGAGTTGCTTGAAAGGTTGTGGGAAATTAACGCTACATTGTCATACATGATGACACCTCACCACTACTTAACATTATAAAGATTTAGACACAGAAAATTAATTATTCAAAATTATTGCTGTAATACCAGCAAAAATTAATTGTGGAATGGAATAAGATTTTATTTTTTCAAAAGGGGACTGTAAACCATTTTATTTATTTTTATTCTTGGTGTAATCATGTAAAGCAGTCCTTTATAATTTCGTTATAATTCTCTCTGTATTTATGCTGTAAGTATATTTGTAAAAGCATGGCACTAAGCCTACATATAAGCATTGTGCGGACTACAGGAGCTGAGTGGATGGCGACATATCAGGCAGTTGGAGAGGTTGCTGACACCAGAGCCACCATAGCAGCTGGGCAGACGGGCCACCAAGCAGACAGGGCAGTCAAGGTCGTCCGCCAGCCCTGTGAGAAGCAAGGGGTGCAGCTCTCTGCAGGTGGCGGTGACCCACATAGTGACTGCAGGGCAGCTGGTCGACATGATGTCATCAGGCTACTTGAATGGAGGCAGGCACCGACATGCCTCTGTGCACCACAAGCTGTCAACCAAGGGCTGGTACCCTGGTAACACGCAACAAATTTTGCCACAGTTTCTGGCTTACAAAGTCCCTAGGCATCTACCGCTGAATGGAAGGGCGAGCGTGCGCCACAGGGACGAGGCTGCAGAGGGCTGTTTGGAGGTACTTACTTCTCTGGAGACATGGGTCAGTGCAGACAGCGGCGACAGGAGGTGATTCACCTCAAATTTGTGTCCATATGCTGCCCGGCTCATCCCACGAACGTCTTCCACAATGGCAATGCGCCGCCAACTACCACGTCATCCAAGATGGCCAGTAATCGAGACGCCAGTGATTGTTGGCCACGCATAAGGATGAGGTCCTGCGACACTGAGGCTGCTGCCTGTACTGTACATACCTAGTAGAAAGGGTAACTCACCTTGGCAAACTCATCCCACATAGCTGGCACATCTAACCCGTTACATGACGTGTGTAGTGTTGGGTTTATTCATGGGACAATTGTAAATTTAAAAATCGGACTCCTTAAAGGTCTTTGAGAAGGGAACTGTAGGAGGTATTTGATGTTTTTCATTAATTTGTTTTATATGTGCTTTGCTGTTTTCATTTTTACAAGATTACCTGTATTTTCTTTGTTTTCGTACCAAGTTTTATTTTTTATTAACGAACTGATGTATTATTTTTCGTTTTGTGAAAAGATTCACTTGTTTTATGTCACTATGTTGTTTGTTGTGTTGACACATCTTTGTACTAAAGGAACAGATGACATATGCCACGTGAACAGCATGATTCTTTTATACTGGGTGAATGTGAAAACGTTTGTGATCAATGTTCTGTCAAGGAATAATGCAGCCACATGTATAAGTAATTTTCCATGGGGCAGAGACTCCTCAAGACAAAAAAAAATGGCTCTGAGCGCTATGGGACTTAACTTCTAAGGTTATCAGTCCCCTAGAACTTAGAACTACTTAAATCTAACTAACCTAAGGACATCACACACATCCATGCCCGAGGCAGGATTCGAACCTGCGACCGTAGCGGTCGCGCGGTTCCAGACTGTAGCGCCTAGAACCGCTCTGCCACCCCGGCCAGCTCCTCAAGACAACAATATTATATTCTGGTCAGGCAAATAACCTTCTCTGGCCCCAATTTCAGGATGAATGAGTAGATAAATGTCTTCATGACCCTGTAACCGTTTAGTAATTGTCATTAAAGTCTGAGTCTACAAGAATATGACCCGTTGGTATGCCCATCACATTTTTATTTCTCACTTTATTTTGTAGTCATGCAGCAGAGAGTGTATATATGACCCCTGGTTCAATGTGGTAAAGATGGGGTATAACATTGTGCTGGGATTTATGATGAACAATTTATTTCTTTGATAATGACCCAGATAAAGTGTCACAATTTTTCTGTTTCATGTCACACTAATCATATTAAAGTGTGACACTCCCCAAGAATAAATTTGAGAGGAATGGGGAGGTTGTGAGATATTGCAGGGCACTCTCACTTTTGATACGATGTCATGCTGCTCAATGTTCTTAGGGAAGATGGTCTTTATTATTTGGTTGCTATCTTTGATACAATCTGACATCATTCATATGATGATGAAATGGTTGGCAGTAGTTAACACTCTTGCTTGTGTGCTCTAGTGAAGGAATAGCAGTAAGCTTTACCTGCATTCAAAGGAAGAGGGTACCAAGTTAATTGACTGTAGTAAAAGCGTACGGTGGCTGAGGGCTGAGGAGAGCGTTTTTTTTTTTTGCGTAACCTGGGTAAAAACGTTTGCGGACTGCCTAGTCCGCCGGTCTCTTTGTGCAGACATGTTGAGTGGCATCGGTTAGTCGTCAGTCGCGTCCAGGTAGGCTGACTAGCGCCGAGGAGTCGCTGGAGCTATGAACAGAGCATTGATGGCTGGCAATAAAGGAGAGGATGGGTCCTTGTTAGGTAGGAACCTGATGAGATGGCTGTGAGTTTCTGTGAATTCCTGTGGGACAGGCTAGTGGCGCCCAGGCGTCCAGACACTGCTACAAAACGTATTTGTGAAGGCACGAGGCTTTTAGTGAGTTAATGGCCGTTCTTTGGAAAGTTCGAGATGGACGCAACAGGGGAGATAACGATCTTTTTATGGAGGGCTGCGGTTCCATCCAGGTCAAGCTTTTAGCAAAGACACGGCGTAAACATGTGGGAAAGAGGCCGTGAAGCTGAATCTTTTTTCCTTTGCTCCCAATTAATTTTAAAGTGGCTGGTTGGTCAAATCTGTGTATGCAGAGCAGTGGGCAGTCTCCCAGCTTCGATTGTCACGCTCCAGCTCGTGATTGGCTTGTGCTAAAGTGGGAGTAGTCTAAGATGTAAATGTGCTATGCTACCAAGCTGGCAAGGAAAGCTGAGAGAAAGTGAAGAGCACACTCTTCTACTGGTGTTTCACCAGTAACGAATGTCAGGTCTTTACCTAAACAGTGAGACTTGCGTCCTTTGCCACTTAGAGCCTGTGCCAGTCACCATCTGGACTGTGAGAGGTACTGCTGCTTGCATCAAGCACACAACGAGTGATGCATGGGTGTACTTACGCGTATTTGTTCTGAGTCAACCATCTAAACGTTTGACATATTCTATCATGCATAGTCATGTTACAGAGTCAGATTGGTTTGTCAGACCAGAAAATGGGTCCACCTGCACACTGGAAACCACCAGGGTTTCAGAGGCTCATAGGGAAGTATCTGTGTTTCGAATCAGCTGAACGCGAGACCATGTACTTGCATTTTTTTTTTTTGGACACCTGCCATTAATAACAGATTGCTGCCATCCATGACTGCAGTCGCCGAACGCATCGTGGTGTGCCGCCCTGACCAGCAGAAGAGTAAAGTATTCGCTGCTATGGCGTAGGGCTCCAATATATGCTTCTCAGCACCCTGTTCTTTGGAACCATATTTTTCTTTATGGAATAGTGGAGTATAGATGCTTGATAGTAGCGTAGTGTTTGGGCCATACCACGGATGTATGAAGTCAGCTAAAGTGACTAGTTCTGGTTAGTGACATGTGTTGATCCCCAGCAGATCACTTTGTTCACCATAGACCGCATATCATTGAAAGCGTTTGTCAAACAAAAAATGTTTGTGTGGCGTTTCTTTAGCCGTCTTTTGTCATGTGATTTTAAAAATGATTAAATCAATTGTTATTTAGACCACAATTCCACCCAGTGTTAAAGTCTTGATTGCAATTGAAAGATGGAAGCTTGAACAGTTTTAGTTATGACTGAGTCTACTGGCGGCACATCATGATCAGCATGTAAAACGTAATAACACTTCCAAAGAAGAACCTTAGTTTAAGAGCTTTTGACTACTACCTTCCACAACTGGTGGCTGTTTTTATTCCATATATTACATTTGAACAGGTGTTGCTGTAGCCATGCTTAAGATTCAAAAGTTATATTACTGGACCATGCGAAAGAATGTCGCAAATTTGGAAGCAACGCACTTCTTCTGAGATGAGGGAATAGTTGGTGAATACTTATGAACGAATGCGACATTCTTCACGTTGTATATATCCACTGCATATTCTGAACATGAACAAAGACATCTTTCGTGCGGCTACTCTTCCCGACATCTGATTGTGGCTGCCTGTTGCCAACACAATTGGTTTCTGAGAGTCGTCCTTAAGACCAAAAATCTGTGACTTGTTGACTAAATCTTTGACCGAACAAGAACATAGAAGAGGAACTTTCGTGCGCAGAGTGTCCTGTACACATCGAAAAGTCACCCTGTGTGCTGGGCGCCCCATTTATATTGACCAATCCAAATAACAGTTTGTCCAGAAGACAAATAAAAATGTATCAAGCAACTGATGTTTAGCTACCAGGAGGGCATAAACTAGCGTGAGTGCCTTTCGTGTAACTTTGTTCATTAAGAAAACAAGATCAGGAGTAAATCTTTTTCAAATTGCACCATATATTTTTATTCAGTTCAGTTCCTCCCCTCAAGATCTGTTCAAAAACGTATCACAGTATAGCATTAATGTAACATAATGTAGCTGAAAACGAAACACGAAACTAGATTTAACTCTCCTGTACCAGCACGTCGTGGAGGTACCCAGGATAACACAACCCATCCACTTGCTGAAGCTGACAGCAGAAAATGGAAGCATAAGGAAAATGCACTCCGTTCATTATGTCTATCGTCTTCAATTGAAGGTTTGTGTGAGTACAATGTACACCAACGAAGACAAAGTGGAACGCTGTTCATCTACTCAAAATGTTATTTAACAGAATGGCAATTGCAATAATGTTTTCTTGTTTACAATACAGTAACGTGTAGTACAGTACTGTAGTACTTTTAAACGTTACGTTGCATACAGTGAAGCCAGTCTTTGATGTTGTTGTTGTTGTGGTCTTCAGTCCTAAGACTGGTTTGATGCAGCTCTCCATGCTACCCTATACTGTGCAAGCTTCTTCATCTCCCAGTACTTACTGCAACCCGCATCCTTCTGAATCTGCTTAGTGTATTCATCTCTTGGTCTCCCTCTACGATTTTTACCCTCCAAGCTGCCCTCCAATGCTAAATTTGTGATCCCTTGATGCCTCAGAACATGTCCTACTAACCGGTCCCTTCTTTTTGTCAAGTTGTGCCACATACCCCTCTTCTCCCCAATTCTATTCAATACTTCATCATTAGTTATGTAGTCTTTGATAGTGCTCACAAAAGACCTTCAGCTGAATACGGCTAACTGAATGACCCGAATACACTTTCCTTGTGTTTTTATTTGTTTATTGTCAGCTCCAAATAAGAAAGGATATAAGATGAGAATCAACAAAAATAAAAGAGAGGCAATGGAAAGTAGCTAAGTCAAATCAGGCAAGGCTAAACAAATTAGAAAGATTCAAATGGTTCTAAGAACTACGGGACTTAACATCTGACGTCATGAGTCCCTTAGGTTTAGAACTATGTAAACCTAACTAACCTAACGACATCAAACACTTCCGTGCCCGAGGTAGAATTCGAACCCGCCACCGCAGCAGCGACGTGGTTCTGGACTGAAGTGCCTAGAACCGCTCGGCCTCTGCGGCCGGATAAACAAATTAGAAAGTGAGAGGCTAAAACGAGTAGATAAGTTATGATGATTATGGCCAAAGCAGATAAGAAACAAAATACAGAACGGTAATAAATTTAAGTGTTACGAGGTTTTTTTCTCAAAGTATTTAATGTGTAGCGTAGTACGGAAGTGGAACGTGTATGATAAATAATTTAGTCAAGAGGAGACTAGAAGCTTTTGAATGTGGTGTCACAGAGGAATCCTGAAGATTAGAGGGGTACATCGCATACCTAATGGAGGGGTACTGAACAGAACTGAAGGGAAAACAAATTCATGTCACAGCTTGAATAGAGAAGAGATTGGCTGATGTAACTCATTCTGAGGCATGTAGTAATCGTCAGTTTCATACTGGAGGGCAGTGTGGATGGTAGTACTAGAGCAAACTATGCATGGCCCTACTCTCCATATTTATTCAAGATGGCGGATCCAAGATGGCGGTGATAGATATGGCAATGTCACAATGACCTCAAGGCAGGAGTTCAAATTTTGGCTGGAAGATAGTTCAATCCCTCCCCTGCCCCCTCCCCTTCCCTAGAAAATGGCGGGAAGTCCAAATTTTGGTGGTAAAATAGGTCACTTGGACTACTTCCACTAACCTAAACCCCTCCCCTCCCCCTCCCCACACCTCCCATAGAAAATGGTGGGAAGTTCAAATTCCAGCAGGACAATGCAACATACCACAGCAACCTCCACTAACCTAAGAAAATGGAGGGAGAAAAGGATACTTGGACTACCTCCACTAACCTAAGTCATCTGACCACCACGTTTTCCTAGGAATTGGCTGGAAAAGGACTCAGCCTGTGCAGGATATGATGGACATAAGATTTCATTTTGCATGCAGTGTTTATTTAAACAATCTGAGGCAGTAGCTCCATCCAGTGTCTTCACCATGAGGTCTAGAGTCCAGCTGACCTTGTACACAGTACCTCCACCAGAGGGCACTGTTGTCCCTTCCATGTTGCAATCCAAGATGAAGGTCCATGGGAAAAATAGTGGGAAAAGGACTCAGCATGTCTTTATTTGAGCAATCTGAGGCTGTACCTCCGTCCAATGTGTTCACCATAAGGTCTAGAGTTGCACTAACCTAGTAGACAATACCACCATGAGAGGGTGTCATCGCCCTTCCCATGATGTAATCCAAAATGGCGGTCTGGAGGGGAAAATGGTGGGAAAAGGACTCAGCCTGTGCTGGGCTGCTGGAGGGAGGAAGGAGTGTTTTATTTATTTTTGGAACAATTTATATAGGAACGAATTTCACATAGTATATTTATTACACAGATACAAAATAGTCACTATGACTTGCTTGGGGTCACAACATACAGTTTACAGACCTGAAAACTAACATAAACTGTCGAAATAATACAGTGCACTGATGTACAGACAGGCAAACAAGTCGTAAATCACCAAATAATGAGCTACACAGCATACAGCCCTGGAAAATACTCATAAACTGTCGAAATATTTCAGTGCACTGATGTACAGACACGCAAAATACTCGTAAATCACGGAAATAACGCAGTACACTGATGTACAGACACACAAACAAATCGTAAATTACCGAAATAATGTACTACATGGCATACAGACCTGCAAATTACTCGTACATCTCCGAAATAATGCAGTATACTCATGTGCAGACACGAAAACAACTCGTAAATTGTCAAAAGATAATGCATGTGTAACGCTATGCAAATGCTGACAATGCTTAAACAGCCGAAAATAATGCACTGCGCAAACATTTATTGCAAGAAAAAAAGAAAACGCCTTCAAACTATCGTCAACTGCAAACTGTTCCAATATGCACACACATCGATGCTGCCATAAGCCTCCACCATACACAAGCCAGTGCTGGGAGCCATCACTCTCACGCCACTGCTGCCTACAGCAAGCAGGCAAAAGACGCGTCTACAGTTAGAGTTCTTCGAGTGTTATACTGACATCACGTGTATGTAAATAAGCGCCACGTCATCCTCTGGGTCATGCATGCATGTTTACCACTGCTGACGCAAACTCTCTCTCTACCTGTGGATACAGACATCACAGGTTACACTATAGAAATCTGTCCCAGAATATCACAGGCACGATTGTACCTAGCGATCATAACTGAACATGGGAGCTGCATCTAGCCGTGCACACATGCTTACCTGCCCAGCGTGGCTGACGGATTGCTGCAAGATGTTTGCATAGCGACCAGGACCTGTTTACGAAAATAGCACAGAATAACACCAATTGCATACTTCCCGATGGTCTCATGAGACATCACTTGCTCCTCTCCTGGAAATGGTGACGTTCTGTTGTCAACATACATCTCAGAAACGTTAAACACTTTCACTGCTAAAAGCCTTCATCATATCTGTGCACACTCGCGAAAACACTGTTAATCATAAAATTATTTTTGTTATTTGGAAAAAGAGCACTGTCTAAGCACAGATTGGGGGGAGGGGGGGGAATAGAACAATTATGCAAAGAGAATTGTAAGCACTGTCCTACAGAAGGGAAAATGGTGGGAATTTCCGGTATCCCACAGCTACTGGTCTGGAGATGTCCTAATGCCACAGTGGCAGATGAGTGATGACATCCCCGCCAGAGATGGATGGTCTCCTTCAACTCGTCTTTCAACACTACCTAACGCAGAACTCTCCATAAATACTTTGCTTCCATCTTGTTCGAATCAGTTTGCAGAGGGCTCCTATGTCCTGGCACAAAGGATGTCTTGTGAATGAATGAAGCATTGTGATTGACTCTTATTGAATTTACCGCCAAATTACTGATGCTACAGGTGTGGAAGCACTGTCCACCTATTTTTTCTTCCTGCAGATGAGACTTTCAGTGGCAAGAAAATCTGTTTTGTACAGATCACATTGCACCGACAATTAAAGTCTGAAAAGTGGCCTACAGATCATCAAATACAGAAACACTCTTACTCAATTACACCGCTCTGCCATTGAGGGTGGGAGCTTGAATATCAGATCTCCAACCCAACAATATATCACTGTATACTCTCTGTATGTAGTAAACATACAATTTGTATCCCGCACCATACAAAATTGCCCCTTTTACATAATTCATATCACTATCAGCTACCAAACACTTGTACATGTACCGTGAAGAAAGACAGCACCATATATACACCTCACTGCACTAGATATTGTCCCTGTAGCCGAAGGTCACAAGTCATCCACTCCCGACGCGTGGCCAGAGTGCCCTCAGTGGACCAAAGTTACTCTCAGAACTGTTCTACGAATTCGGGGTCAGCTCCTCTAGGCACAAACGCATTACTGTTTCTGGACCCGACTTGTCTGCTTGCTTGCTTTTCTAAACACATCTCCAGGCTCTGGGATTACAAGAACACATGTATTTTCACATTGTTTGCCATAATATTATACCATTTCGGTGATATTTCTCGATATCAAGCACATAGCAGTATACTACTGATCGCTCATGCAACATAATTCCGAAGATATAGACTGGAAATTATTTCTCTTAAAACCCGAACTTCAGCGAGGTGGAGTGTGTTGTAAACCACTGAGTAACTAGAAGCTTATCCTGTCTGCGAAGACTTTTATGTGAGAACTTGAAAAAAATTAGAGGAAACTGATATTTCCACTCGCAAATACCGATGTCAGTGATATAACAGATTCCAAATCATCCTTTTAATTGACAAAGTCCACTAAGGTGTTTCTCATGTCTAAAGAACCAACAAACGTGTCCCCCACCCGTCTTTCACCTGCTAGATGCACTCACAGACACCACAATCGATGTTCTCTCAACTAAATAAAGACAGAAATGCAAAGAAGCAGTCAATCGGACAATTTACATGGAGGGTATAATGGTCCAGTGCAAACACACATCCATATTGAATCTTATCAAATTTCCATGCGATCACAAAAGCTGTCTAACACAACTAAGTATTAGTTTGCTATTTGGCCATCTAGAGGACGACACGGATAAATCAGCAACATTCCTACACCCAAAAAGATCTCTCCATTCAGACAGCTCCTACTGTTTGCCAGAAAAGTGAATCATTCCCGCCACAGGCCACCAGCGCTGCAGGTCAAGCATACATTGAATCATCATTCAAGGAAAAACAAACAGCCTCATATATCTTTTATCACTGTACTTACAATTAAATGTTACTGTAGTGGCACCACTGTTTAGGATAGAGAAAGTTAGTTTTGTGCGATATTCTGAGCACAAGTTACAGCCAGTTGTGGACTGGATTGCAGTGGCTTACGCATACCAACATTTCCAAAGTAGAATGGAGGCCACAGAGCCGTTGAACCAATGAAATGCATAAATGCAGTGGTTCACATGGCACAAGCTACAGGCAGAAGGGGCCCACTGGTGCAACCAGGGTGTGGTAAGTATGTGACTCAGAGCGGTACATTAGCAAAACAGAGATGCATAGCTGTGTATAAATAGGTGCAGTTCTCTAATGAGCTTCATTCAAGTGCGGCAGCTCTCCTGGATAGTGGGGCATGTCACACCACTGGGCTACACACAGCAACAGATGGGGCACCAGCATCCCAATCCATGGTGGGTCGTTGGTTTGACCCTCTGAGGCCGATGCTGGGTCCACAGCCAGCCAGCGATGGGCCACTCTTCGGCTTGCTACCACCGGCAGTCGTTTCGGCTCCCGACACACACCGGAGAGATCCAAAGGCGAGGGTCCACAGATTCAGACGCCTGATCGCGCGCACTCATTGTCGCCGCTATGCCAGCAAGGAAGAAGCAGCAGCGGGGCCAGCCTACAGCGCCCGACGTAGCAGCATGGACTCAACAAGGATCGAGGCCACTGAGTCAGCTGCTGATGCTGCCATTCTGATGTAATCGGAACTCTGCAGCTGGTGTACAAGGCCAGCTTGACACAGCAGCACATTGCACTGGGTCACTGGGGTGGTGGCCTCAGCATTGTGGGACCCTGTGACGTGGACCGAGGTGAACGGGGCACTGTAGTGGAAGCAAATAAATCATTTGAAAAGTTCTCGCCGAATTTTAATATGGCACCTCTTGGCACCCATCCACTACATTTGGAGTCTTACCGCTACATCTGGTCATCTTAATACATTTGGTGGCAGAAGTAGCCATTACATTACAATCGCAGTTTCAGTTGAATGACATTTGACAGTGAGCAAAGTATTGGAAATACTGATTGCTGTGGCTCTGGAAATAGAAATATCTGTACCATTCTTATGACTTGACATACTATTCCCTTTGCTATCACAGTATTCCACGCCAAATCCATACCTCCCTTACAATTGGACATAGTCAATTCCTTTGCACATGTCAGAACACACACACATACTTTATAAGCCTGATGCTCATAGCAAACCGATCATGCACACACTACTACTAAGTATAATACTTCGCCAATTATTGATTGCCAGCGATGGTAAATAATACTGACTGAAAATCAGCGATAGGTGGATGTATCTAATAAGTTTTCTTGCGAGCACCATTAACTTCGTCCAATAGAGAGCTTGATAAGATTTTTACCACATATATATTGAAAATAAGTACCGTCTGCATGCTGGCATTGCACACATGTGAGATCCTATTAAATATATGGCTATTGATCCATTGCACAGACCAGTGTAAAGGCGCATCGCCTGTACTATAGGAGGATGACCGTATTCCACAAACTGTACTATAGCTCGACCAGACCCTCCCTGTGACCCTGTGTCGTTTGAAACATTGTTTTTTTTTCTGCTGTAACACGCTATTTACATTGCCATACATTTTGCTTCTTCCGCCATGACCTCGAGGTCTGTGTCAAGTTCTAAAGTAACATTAACATGTTCTGATCCATTGCTTCTCACAGAAAACTAGACGTTTCACGGTATAAGTCATGTTGATACTGCTGCTACCATAACACACCACACACACTGAAAGATTTTAAATGAAAAGTTACAACTTAAGGACACTGAATGAGATTAGCAGTGTTGTGGAGAGTTTCCAAACTGGTGTCCGAAGGTGACTAATGGTGTCTACATTTAAACTCATCTGTCACAGTGACGGAATAGCAGATGGCTCTGCATTCCATTTCGAGTGATTCCTCATATTGCAGTGTACTCGATCACTGTTTTGGTGCTAGCCATCCCGGGAAGATGTTGCCTCTCCATCAAAACTCTTTCTCCAACTCAAACAACCGATGTCAGTCAGTCATTATGTGGTAACAAACAGCACACCAGTGGATGGATGGGACTGAAAGGACATTGTTGATGTACTCTAATAATAACCATCACGGATGATAGTGAGAACAATTTTAACAATTTTACAGTAATTTCAACACCAACCAGTGATGTGACAGCATGTTTCCAAATTTCAGTATCATAGCTAAACAACCCCTTCTCTACTTTTCGAGTATCATTGTGAATGTAGATAGATGACTGAGCAGTGTGTCCATTCATTGTTAATTCTCGAACAAATCATTACATCATCAAAGTATACCAGACAGTGCTCTACATATTTCTAACACCTCGAATATAATGCTTATTTTACGATCTATCTCTATGTGAGTTGGAGTCACAGAGCACTGTCTTTGACCAACCAATCCTGCAGCACCATTACCGATTTAATCTGCAGCCGATTAGAAGTAGACCGCTACATTCCACGTCTCGTGAATGAATGGAGCTTGCCGAGTCCTCGCTCGTCCAAGTGCACAAGATTTCTCCAGCCAAGGAGGTTAGCACTCCTTATTGATGTATAGTAACAGATCTGAGAGTGTTGTGATGTAACAGCAGACGGTTAAGAAGAACAAGAAACAGGTGATTTTTATGCATAATGGACCTCACGACGGATGGAGTTCGAAGCATTTTATGTAAATCAACTGTGCTATCAATTTTAAAGTATTGTTCTAGTGTCTGGGATCAGTACCAGGAGGGTATTGGTGAGAGAGAGCATAAACACGCGCACTCCTAAGACTACATGGTTCTGCACATAATACAGGCTATAATGTTGGATCGCTTGAGCTTCCGAGTTATCAGTCATGTGGAATGCAGCGCTGTTAATATTGCAATGTAAGAAATATATTTCCAGAATATGACATACATCTTTCTTGGAGGTTTCTCTACGATAAACTATGGTAACAATCTGTAAAACGAAATTAACTACTTCCTTAAAACAGTGGCTCTGTGTGATACATGCACAATATAGCTCTCCAGAGATGCATAGCGTCCATTGTTCACACAACGAGCAGGTTTAAGGAGCAGTCCAATGAAAACGAGTTACACGTTACCAAAGTCGTTACGACTATGCTGCAGAAGTTGTTTCACTGGGAATCCCATACGCATCTTCCATACAGTCCCAATTATTCCCCACGCGAATTCCATATTTTTGGCGTCCTAAAGAAAGACATTCATGGCCATCGATTTGCTTCGTACAAAGAGGTGCACGCCTGGGTACAATCGTGTGTAAGCTGCACTCAGCCTTCTTGACTGGAACTCGGACGTGCTCTCATGGGTCAGGAGGTTAGCACAACAAATTCCGTTTTTGCAAGTTTAGCTAAGTGAGTGCAGAACAAAAGCTTTTCGGTATTTATTTTTCGTTGTGCTGTTCTTCTTGACTTTGTGGAGTTGCGTTGTTTTTCCCAGGTTCGAAATTATGAGAAGAGTTTTGCTTCCACATACTCTGCTGTGTTTTAATAAATAATAAGGCCGTTTTTGCTGGTAAATATCTTCATTTTTTTCACTGATAAGTTGATAGCACGATCTCTTACAATGCTACTTTCATAAACCGTTGTTTAGAAAAAACAATATTGTTGTTAAAAACATAAATTAAAAGTTGCTATATTTGTGCTTAATCATGGAAACATGATTTTACGACTTCGTTTGTTATCAGTGTCATACATGTAATTTGCACAAACTCCACAATACGATTTTAATTTAGTTTTCTTAAAGCTGTGGCGCTTACGATGCTATTCAGTTATTTTAACAATATAGAAATACAAGTGAAATTTTGTTATTGACATCTAGACGAATCCGTTGTATTTTGAACATGTTATTTACGACGCAGTATAATTCTTACTTATTTTAAATAATCTTCAATCCAGCATGGTTGATGGAATGTGGCAGTTGTCCCAGATTCTTCAGCACCAGAGCTTTCTAGTACGATATAAATTTCAGAAAAGGTAAATAATTTCTCTAATACGAAATTTCGTAGATTATGTGTCTCTTGAATTTCAACGATACTTGCATCTTTTGGTAATATTGGAGATTATTTACGAGTTTTGGCTAGGAACACACTAAACTGAGAATCATGGCATATTAAATTGCTTCGTTATTAGTACTGTTTTGACCCGCCAGGATGGCTGAGAGCGCTAACGCGCTGCTTCCTGGACGCGGGTAGGCGCGCCGGCCCCGGATCGAATCCGCCCGGCAGATTAACGACGGCGGCCGGTGTGCTGGCCAGCCTGGATGTGGTTTTTAGGCGGTTTCCTACATCCTACTCGGTGAATACCGGGCTGGTCCCCACGTCCCGTCTCAGTTCCACGACTCGCAGACATTTGAAACACATTCACACTATTTCACGCTTTTCCAATAGACGCAGAACAGCTGGGGTACATTAATTCCATCCAGGGGGGGTATGGGATGGCGGCAGGAAGGGCATCCGGCCAGCCCTAAACTTAACCATGCAAAATTCGTAGTTAACCCTGCCGACCCTACGCCGAATGCGGGATAAAGAGAGTTGCGAAAGAAAGAAAGAATTAGTATTGTTTTATTACTTTGTTTTAATCAGGGTAGGAATTCTGACTTGCCATCAAATGTCACTAAATGAAGGAGATTAATTCGTCTCTTATGACAGTATGTACATGTGAACATTAGAGGAAGCTGTTATTCCCATTACTGCAGTTAATCTTAAAGTCAAAGCCAAAAAGTATCAACTGTACTTCTTGATTCGTAGTCTGCCGAGTTCTGGTACTCGGCCACTGATCTAATTGTAAAGTGATAGGACTGGTACTATGCGAAACGTGTTACAGTAGGAAACCACAAACATATTTCCATTAAAGCATTGATCGTCTAGTCTCACAGTGGGATAAATGCACTAACAGTTATGACGATTACATTTGAAATAACACACGGTTTACTTACGAGGGGCATACGATAGGTAATGCAACACATTTTTCCTTCAAGAAGGTTGGTTTTATTCGTAATTCCAATACACTATATATTATTCCCCACTCTTTTGCCTACAAAACCCTATTTTTCAATATAATCGCTGTTCAATGCGACGGCCTTACGCCACCGCACTGTGGGGGCCTGTATGCCCACATGGCGCCATTCTACTGGTCGACGTCGGAGCCAACGTCTTGTGCATCAGTAACCTCCCCATCATCCACATCCAAGTCCTGCTTCACGCGAAGTGCATCCTTCGTTGGGACAAACAGATGGGAGCCAGGCTGGAGGGTGGATGAAGAGGAACAGAGCCCAATGAAGCTTTGTGAGCTCCTCTCATGTGTGCAGACTTGTGTGTTGCCATGATGTCGTGGAGAAGGAGAAGTTCGTTTGTATTTTGTTGGTGACGAACACGCTGACATCGCCTCTTTGGTTTTCTGAGGATAGCGCGGTACACTTCCGAGTTGACCGTTGCACCAGGAGGGAGTGTAATGAAAGGCGAAATGCCCCACTAGCATTACATACATTGATTTAGGTCGCTGTCTATAGTGACCTAAAGGTCAGTTCATCATTTTAATTTATGTAGCAGTCTACGACCCCTGAAACATTTTATGGAAAGCGACTCCGTCTTCGCATCCGACAAACATACGGAACTGTACCTCGTTACGTACCTTCCTTTGTCCATTACCAACATCCTTTCCACTCTTATTCCTGTACCCATTTTTATATGATTAGCTTCAAACCTTCCATTCAGAATTACTAAACCCGTAAATCATACTGTGAGAGATTTTTTTATTATTGCGTCATTCTTTTGAAGTTTACGAATAGAAATAAAAATGCTTTCATTTAGTCTGTATGAGTTTATTTTCGATTCTCGCAGTTCGTTTTCAGTTGCTCCAGCAAAATGTTGTTGCTATTGCAGCGCTGGGTGATTAGAGAGCCTACCAAAAGCGCCGTTACTGCCAGCCTGGGACGAAAAGTCTCCCAGCAACTCCCCTGCCTATTTCTTCCACAGACCGCCTTTTCAAGTCGCTGGGCATTTTCGTTGCGTGTTCGTAAAGGCTGAATAAACCATTCACAAGTCACAGCGCCATTACTGGGTGGTGGCGTGTCGGCCTCAGAGGACGAATGTCACGGGTTAAAACTCGCGCTTCCATTTTACGGACCAGTTTCTTGTGAACTCCGAATCGCTTTGCATCTACGCTTTTCTGTGGTTCTCTGGCAGTAGACACGTTTCTTCTGTTATTAGACGGGTGGCTTGTGATAAACAGAAGAGTCTTAAATTTGTGGTACAATTATTTTAGCGTTTAAAGAACGAATCATGCCTCTGTGGCCTTCAGGCAGAAGAGAAACGAAAAAGCAAAAAATCTCAATTGTAAAGTGACGATAATTTTTTCTCCGCGTATTGGGTCACATAGAACGCCGACAGTCACTGAGTAATTGTTGAGGGGAGTAGACTAAGTGTTCTGTTATAAGATAGAGGTAGTGAGACAGAATAAGAATCAAAGAAACAACACGACAGCCTAAGCACGATAGCCAGGTGGGTGGAACTTACGATCGCCTAAGAGAAAAACGAATATAATGCATACCACCGTGGATTGGAAAACACCAGAAGGCATGGTGCAAAAGATGAAAAATGTTGAATATGGAAGAGAATACTGGGTAAGTCAGAAGAAAAGGGGTGACAGTATTAGTAATTTGAACAGAAAACTTCATATGCCCTATTCCGAATGGTTTCCGAGATGAACACATTTAACGTACATTGTTATTCATTTTCTTTGCTGTTTATTGTCATTGTTTACCACGTATGACAATAGTGTAGAGTAACAGCTTGCACTGTAGGTGCTTGAGCATTGTCCTGCAAAATGATGGTCAGGTCCATCACTTCTGTCTCTAAGCTGGTCGTTGGTTGTGTTCCAAAAATGAACAGCGTAGAGACAGAAGTGATGACACTTTCTGCAAGACCTGACCATCATTTTGCAGGACAATGCTCAAACACCTACAGTGCAGGCTGTTACTGAATTTTTTGACTGATGGGGCTGCTAAGTGCTATACCATCTACTGCACTCCTCTGACGTAAGCCCTCGTAAGTTCAACTCGATTTCTAAACTGAGGGAAACACTTCACGGTATTCGCTTCAGAAATGCTACAAATCCATCGGGCAATAGACAGCGCCGCTCGAACTGTCAACCCAACTGGCACTGCTAAGAGTATCCTACGACTTCCACATCGCTGGCAACGCGTTGTACACAATGCTGGTGACTACTTTGAAGGTCGGTAAAACTTTGAAACAATTATGTATTTTGTACGAGCTGTAAATAAATAGGTGCCACTGTTAAAGTTCCAATCCTCGTATATGTTGTAAACTGGCTCGTTCCACATCATTCCGTTAAAAGAATCGTTGAAATAATTTTTGAAACATGTAACTAACTAACTAACCGCCAGCATGTGTATAAGTGTTGCGATTCTCGTTGATAGATAGAACGGATGGCCATAAGGGTGAATTTGTATTGTTCGTGTTCAGTGTAGTTACCAGATCTGGTAGATTATATGAAGGGCTTCTTTCAATAGCGGTACAAGTCCATTACCTCCACTTTTCTGTCTATAATGCTTCTGAAATTAATGAGCCAAACAAACAGAAAGAAAGGTTCATCTCCAACAAGAAGCCATATGCTTGAATATTTCTGGTATCTCAACTGCAGATTTTTCAGCATTCATTTAACTTTAGGACTCTGTATCTCAATATGAACAAAAATGGACTTGTACCACTATTGAAATAAGCCCTTCATATAAGGGGCGTGAACAGTGTCAGAAGCTGGATGATCACCGTGAAGGACACGCAAATGCTGCTTAGTCGATAGAGAAGGCACTTGATATCAATGTGAAAAGGGCCACATTGTGGGTCTCTACTTGAGCAACTGGTCAAATCATACAATATCCGGAATTGCGATGCACTTAGTGATACGCTTTTGTACGGCATGGAAACTCGAGGGCAAGCAAACTCATCGTTAATTTTCTAGCTGTTTAAATGTGACCACCGCCGATCGCTGAATTGTGCACCAAGCACATCGTAACCTTTTGACATCTGCGTCTGCTACCCAAGAACACGTAGTGGACTCTGTGATCCCACACAGTTGATCAGAGTCTACAAGCAACTGAACTATAGAATTACCACCCCATGAGTAGACTACCATTAACACCATAAAACAAACGACAGTGTTTGAAGTGTGCTATGATTGGGAAGCATTGATATCCGACGAATGGCATAGCATTGCATTCAGTGATGAATCGCGATTCTACACTACCCCGGATGACCATAATTGGAGAGTATTAGGGCAGCCTTGGGAGAGGTCCCATTCTGTCAATGTTGTGGAGAGGCACAGAAGTGTTACTCCTGGCGTGTTGATATAGGGAGTCATCAGACATGACTTCAGGTCATGACTGGTAGTGATTGAGGGGACACTACTGGTCCAATGATACGTCACAGGCATCCTGCATCCTCCTATGTTATCTCTCATACAATAGTATCATGGTGCCATTTTTCAACTGGATAGTGCTTTTCCACACAAAGCATTTGTCTCTATGAAGTGTGTGTGTGATGTTGAGGTACTTCCGTGGACAACAAGATCCCGAGATCTGTTCCCGTCAGAACATGTGTGGAATCAGTCCAGATGTCAACTCCATCCCAGTGCCAGTGTTCACGGTATCATAGACCAGTTACAACAGCTTTGGGTCAGCTTGTCTCAAGAGAAGATACAACAGCTTCATGATAACCTTCCTAAACGAGCCAGTATATACATTAGATCAGAAGGTGTCTTACTGGTAGGCAGGCTCATACTGCCAAGTTCTTTTTAAATTTGACACGATATTATCATCACTGAAATACCATCACATACCCTCTCTACCGGTGAAGTTTCATTTCGTTTCCTTCTCCCATTATGGGTGCTTCACTCTCTTTTTGAGTCAGTGTGTTTCCTATCTACGTAGCTATTGATTCCAACATCTTCTGCAATCTCTTTTTCATGTTTTAGTCTTCGTGTGCCCTATTGTTTTCCTTATTCTATCGCCAAGTAAAATATTCCTGGATGGCTCAGTAGATGTCTCACTAACCCATCCCTTCCGATGGTCAGGGTCTTCCAAATATTTATTCACCTATTCTTGTTAGTACTTCTTCATTTGGTACTTTATCTATCTACTTAATTTTGAACTTTTTTCGATATGAGAACATTTCAAATGCTTCCAGTTTTTTCTTCCCCATATTTCTGCTGATCCACATTTCACTCCCACACAAATCTGTGTTCCAGATATACTTTTTCAGATACTTCTTCACTTTCATATCAATATTGATACCAATAGACTTTTATTACTGAAGAAGGCTTTCTTCGCCTGTACCAGTCTAGATCTGATATCTTTCTTGTTTCAGCCACCCTGAGCAATCTTGCTTCATAGATAGAACTGCAGCTGTTTCAGCGTGTCGACCACAGTTCCTTGTACCCCCCTTCACGCCTATCTGCAACTTAGCGCTTACGAAGTCTCATTAGAATGCAAAACAAAATGCTTTACATCGGTTTTCCGTATTTCCAGGGAACAACAAAATGAGATGTTTCAAACTAGTGCAAAAACAGTTCTGCTGTATCATTTCAAAACTTGAATGTGACACAAACATTGGAAGACTGATCAGAAAAATATTTCTGGTTTATTCTTACTTGTTCATTACTCATTCATTCCGCTGTTGTGCGAAGCAACGACACAAGATACAGTTGACAGCTCAGATGGATTGCTAGTCAAAAATTGAATAATAAGTAATTCATGAAACAAAGTGTACTAAACAATGCCAGCATTTCTTCAGCCAAGTAGGCAACACTTTCTCGAATACGATGATAGAAAAAACGAAAGAACTAAGTAAGTACTTCTTAAAGTGATTCTTATATTAACATTATCGGGCAACTACATCTCAAATTAAATAGATCTTTACATACTTGGTGTCTGACTTGTTGTACTGTGTATCTAAATTTATGTTGCCATTCATTGTTGTACAGACGTACTGTAAATGTGGTAATGTCCTTCTCTCAATAGTACAGTAAATTTAGACTTTCGGGAATATAGTCTGTATTTTTGAGTCCTAGATGTATCTATTTTGACAACAGAGAGATGAGTACAATGTGACAAGTTGTAAGGAGGCAGATTAAATGAAGGTCAATTTCGCACCTTACATGGGAGTTTTTATACATCGTAACTGGAAAGTGAATATGACACTGTGGTGTGCGTACTGTAAGACCTTCGGTACACACACCATCAGATTATTTGACTTGTCGCTCTAACGAAGTAGGCGAGTGTCAGCAATTTGTCTCGTGGTCTTATTGTGGCATGTTTATCTTCTGCCATAAGGTCAGAGGATAGAAATGCCACTTGCACACTTCGAGTAGCAGATTGACGGTGACCAACTATAAGCCCGCATCTCGTGGTCGTGCGGTAGCGTTCTCGCTTCCCACGCCCGGGTTCCCGGGTTCGATTCCCGGCGGGGTCAGGGATTTTCTCTGCCTCGTGATGGCTGGGTGTTGTGTGCTGTCCTTAGGTTAGTTAGGTTTAAGTAGTTCTAAGTTCTAGGGGACTTATGATCACAGCAGTTGAGTCCCATAGTGCTCAGAGCCATTTGAACCATTTTGAACCAACTATAAACAGAACTAGATTAATTTTCACACACATTTATTAAAATAATAAAAAACATAGATATTACGTAAGTTGATTCTGGATGCTGTTTACAACTGACAATCTGAAGTTCCTTGAGAAAGTGCCTATACATTTCTCTTCATGGCTATGTACAGGAATAAGATAATCTTATTAGGCGCAGACTGAAACTTGACTACAGACTAATGCAGACTGACTAATCGGAGGTCTGTACACTCGTTATAATACCTCGGGCGTTCAGGTATCACTGCGCAAGTGTGATCCACGAGGAGAAAAGGTTCTACGTTAGCAGCAATCCCATTGGCTGCGTTACATATTAATACGCGGATCGGCGGAAGCAGAATTTGTTCCATCTCTAAGACAGCGCCATCTTGTAGTGCGGAGACAGACGAACGCTGCGCCTGCGCTGTTGTGCTTAGCGGGGCGCGCTCTAATGGGAAAGTTGTGTACGCGCTGACTACGCGGAACTATGTACACAACGGACACCTAATTTATTTTGGCGAAAATGAGCAGATTTGCCTATAAGTATGTAATACAAAGGGATGATACTCAATCAACGGTAATAACACACTGCTCCTATATACTGCATGTCAATGAGCAAGAGGTGAAACAAGCAGCTAGAGGAAACGTTTTGTTTGGAAGCAGGCACGAGCGGGCGCGAAAGGCACACCACGGGCAGTAACATGGAAAGCTCTTAGGGGGCATCCCGCGGTGCGATGATGATGATGATTGGTGTTTTAGGGCGCACAACAGCGAGGTTATCAGCGCCCGCCGCGGTGCGAGTCAACGAACGGGCACCAGGTGACTCATGTAGGAGAGCAAGTAACGGGACACTGGAGTGGGACAGAAAGAAGCTTCAGAAAACTGTTTCGGAATTTCCAAATGGATATGAACAAACCAGTGACGCAGTTGATCATGTGAACAATGTGTGGTACCCTCATGCTGGATGTACGTAACTTTTAGGCGTCTGGAGCGGGCACAAAATGTCCGATTGGCGGAAACGACTTAGGAAGGAATAAAATGACGAGATTTCGATGCAGTTTAATGGTAGGGCCTTTACGATTTGCAGAGAAAGTTTCCACAAAATAAGAGGAACGCTCCTATTGGTCGAAAGAAGCTGTGACGTGAAGGATGAAAGGACCCAGGTGGGGGACAGTTTTGCTACGAGAAAGACAAGACGGAAATTTGGAGGGCACTCTCCTCTGAACTGGCGTAAATTGCAGAACGGGGTGCATACCGCTCTGTACGACGCAGAGGAGAAATTTGTGTGAACACTGCGTTCACTATGGCTGACATTCATCTAGATATTAGCTGTAGTGTCGTTGGGCTCCAACTGCGGAGAAACGAACCAGCCACTTAGTTAATTGTTCTTGCGAGAACTGAGAGGGCATTGTAATATGCCATATTCCAAGACTAGGGACGAGAGCATGCTTTCTCGCCTCACAAGAAACATAGGAGAGTTTCTCCTGATAAAATCAGCAACGGTTTTGGTTAGCTATTACAGGAATTTCAGAGGACGAGAGCAGCCATGCAGACAGCACATCGCAGCTAAGGTAAATACCGCGAGCAGAGGCGTAACTTGTTGGTTCACCAGCTTTCGACCACTGTAAACTCGAGCAACCTTGGGTAATCTTTCGCTCAGCTTGTCACAAAACTAACCATCCTCCATAGACTTGATTGTCAACCTAAATAGTACCGAACTTAGAACCGGAATCGGATTATTTATCGTAATATTGGCCAACTTCATGACGTTGTCGTAAGAGTAATTTTGTAAAGAAAATACTAGCTAAAATTTACCATTGTTGTGTTTAGGATTAATTTACTTTGTGAGGACGAGATGTGTTCGTTTGACAACTGTCCTAACATTGCCACGTTCCAAACTGTGTAAATTCGTGTATTCCGGTGAAAAAATTAGTATTAAAAACCCATTTGTTTACAGCTTAAACACCGTTGTGCTCTGTCATAGAATAAGGGTCCACTCCTTACCCCACTCATTTATTCTGTAGACGTTAACGCACTCAAAGAGTGTTTCCGCTGAACTCTGACGAAAGAGAAAAGGAGTGAAGTACCAGAAGGTAATGGATTATGGAAAGTTTTGTAAACGATTGACGGTTTCCACAGGACACAACAAAGTATGCGCCTTCACATTAGAATTAGAAATATTTTTAATTTTTAATTTAGTGTGTTAGAAATAATTTCCGCTTATGCTTTGCAGGGACAAAATCATTATTGCAAAATTCTAACTTATGTGAAAATATAAGTTAACCGTCCTTGAGAGAGTCGTTCACTGAAGCACTGTAGTATTGTTACCTGCTTCAGACACTGCTAGCGTCTTTTATACACTTTTACTTGACTAGGTAGAGTGAGCTGTTCGACCGATGACCCATTTTAGAGTCAAGCAGCTTTCGGATGAGCTGGAATCTGTAAGAGGGGAAAAGGGAGTCAGAATTGGGAATATATGAGTGGGCATTTCCAGGTCCGGCACTTGCCTTACAACCAAGAGAAACCTCTCGAAAACCCCGTCAGAACGGGGAAGGATATTATTTTTAATTCAATTCTGGGACAATATGCAAGTTCAGATATTAGTCATTCTCTTAAAAGAACAAAGTGATCGCTTTAGATCTGATACCAAATGGTCATGTGGCCTTCCATCTGTGACGTAAGTCATGGTTGTAAAGTGTTGTGTATCTGCCAGTTAACTACACTGACGGGGAAAAAATCGAAAAACCAAAAAATATTCAATATAGAGTAATTCAATTGCGGGAATACATTTGTCTAGGTAACATATTTAAGTGATTAGCATTGCAAGATCACGGGACGTTCATGCATTGTGTCATATGGATACCGGATGTCAGTTTCTGGGACGGTGTCTCATACCTGTTCCACTTGGTCGGTCAATACAGGGGCGGTTAATGCTGGTTGTGGATGACGTTGGTATTGTCATCCGATGATGTCACCTACGTGCCCGACTGGAAACATATCTGTTGATCGAGCAGGTCAAGGCAACATGTAGACACTTCGTACAACATGTTGGATTACAACAACGGTACGTGAGCGAGCGTTATCCTGCAGGAAAACACCTGCTGGAATGGTGTTCATGAATGGCAGCACAATAGGTCGAATCACCAGACTGACATACAAATCTGCAATCAGTATGCTTGGGATAACCGCGAAAGTGCTCCTGTTGTCGTACGAAATCGCACCCCAGACAGTATCTCCAGGCGTAGGTTCAGTGTGTCTAGCACGCTGACAGATTGGTTGCAGGCCTCAACTGGCCTCCTCCTAACCAAAGTACAGTCACCACTGGCACTGAGACAGACCCGGTTTTCATAGGAAAACACAACAGACCTGCACCCTGTCCTCCAATGAACTATCGCTTGACATCCTTAAAGTGACCAATGCCGGTGATCTGGGGTCAGTTGAATGCGCGGTATAGGATGTCTGGCTCGGAGCTGTCCCTGAAGTAGCCGATATATAACAATTCGTTGTGTCACAGTAGTGCCAACTACTGCTCAAATTGCTGCTGCAAATGCATTACGATGCGCCAGAGCCATATGCCGAACACGACGGTCTTCCGTCTCGGTAGTACCACGTGCCCATCTGGATCCGGTCTCCTTGCGAGCTTATCTTCTTGAGAGCACCGATGCCAGCAATCCTGTGCAGTGGCTACATTTCTGCCGAGTCTTTCTACCGAGCGAGGTGGCGCAGTGGTTAGCACACTGGACTCGCATTCGGGAGGACGACGGTTCAATCCCGTCTCCGGCCATCCTGATTTAGGTTTTCCGTGATTTCCCTAAATCGCTTCAGGCAAATGCCGGGATGGTTCCTTTGAAAGGGCACGGCCGATTTCCTTCCCCATCCTTCCCTCACCCGAGCTTGCGCTCCGTCTCTAATGACCTCGTTGTCGACGGGGCGTTAAACACTAATATCCTCCTCCTCCTCCGAGTCTTTCTGCAGTATCGCACAAGTGACATCCAGCTTCTCCTAGCCTTTTTACACGACCTCGTTCAAACACGGTGAGGTATTGATAATGGCGTCTTTGTCGCCTTAAAGGCTTTCTTCACTAACATTGGCTCCCAGCTTCCAGTCTCAAAGCGTAACTAATGCTCACGACCGTTACAGCGTGTATTTAAAGCGAACCTGATTTGCATCCCCGTAGCGGTGCCACTAGCCCCATTATTATGCAACTGGAGAGAAATTTGAATAGACATCGTCTTTCAGATGTAGAAATACGCCTACAAACTTTTGTTTATGTCCTTCTTGACGTGCCCATGACGATATTGTCATTCGCTGGTGTATCAGTGTAGACTTTCCAGTTTGTCTCCAAGGAATGGTGTACCAATCGCAGTCATCTAACTGTGGTGACAGTGATCGTACAAAGATCCTACCCCACATGGACCAGAGGCTAGCGTCAGGCTGTTTCAGTAGCGATCCGTTTCTAGCCTGACATGAATTGCTGCTGTCAATTAATGCAGGCCAATCTGAGTTTCCGAGTGACCATTGCAAAGGCAATTGGATTCAGTGGACATCTGGAGTCCCTGAACAAAGCAACACAGGAAACGGACTGTAGTAGGCAGAAGGTGTGTACTGTGGTCCAACGAGTTGCGAATTTGCGTTTTTTTTTTTTCATTTTTCCAAATGAAGTAAGCGTCGAGTGCACTGACACGCCAGTGAGGCGTTGATCTGGCAGTGAGTGAAGGATGAGGTTCAGGTCAGCCGTGACTGTACAATGGTTTTTCGGGATGGGGGGGGGGGAGGGGGAGGGAGGGGAGAGGAGTATCTTGTAACAGAACTTAGGCCCACTTATCGACGTTACCATGAACATGAACCAGGATGTATTAACCAAGTGTTGGCCTTTTTTCTACATCCTCATGATGAAGATGCTGTGGACATTCCCAAGACAACAGCCGTGGTCATAGAGTGCGCGTATACGTTCTTGGTTTGACGAACACTCAGACAACGCATCACGCTTCGACTGGTCCGCTAAATCAACAAATCTTAATACTATACAAACTGTTTGCAGCGATTTGTAACAGCTGGTGGAACGTAGCAATCAACTTCTCGACAATTTAATAGACCCATAGGCTCTAATCATTGATGATTGGCTTCAGATGAGCAAATTTTGAACTCCCTTCTTTGCCGAATTGAGGCCATTCTCAAGGTTACAGCCGATGTTCCACGACATTAGCATGATTTATCATGGAGAAAAATTATCTTTGTATGGTGTGCTTGTTAGTAGTAGCTTTATTCATCTGTAGGTAATTTTTACAAGGAGACTGGACGTGAAATGACATTACAGTTTAAGAATAAAAATCGTAGGTCATATCTACCGACATTTAGACTTTTACAGGACTAGTTAGAGAAGAATGGGGTACGTTTTTAGATGTGACCTTATAGTAGTAACCATCCCATTCTTAGTCTGAAGTAATTTAGCGAAACCATGGAAAAATAAATCAGAATAGCAAGATGGAGTTTGCAGCCCCATCCTCCCAAAAACAATGTCAGTCTGGTTAAAGGGACTAGTATGTGTAAAAGTGCCTGAAAGCGATTTTTGAATATTTTTGTTAAAATTTCTCCGCAGTTTTCTGAATAAGAAAAATGTTTACTTCGAGGAATTTTGACAGAAGGAAGCCCCAAAATTAAAGGAATTTAACAGTTGCTACAGACATGACAACGCCCTCATGTCATATAGACAGCTCTGTTGAAAACAGTATTTGGTTCTCACTTGATTGTTTTTTATGCATTTTTTGTCTCTAACGGTGGCTAACCTTGAAAGCACCGTGGTTGCTTCCTTTTTGTTTATAGAAGAGTGTTTAGTCATTTTTTGCCACTTACATTTGTGTTTACAGTGAAATAATCGTATTATTTCCAGTAGTTGTGTATGAGACGAGCCCTTACCAAAACTTCATCAAATTTTATATATTCTTCCATAAAAATCCACAGATAACAACCTGTGTCGTTCATGCCGTCCATGTGACTGAGTCAGGTGCGGCTATCAGAGAGACCTACAGCCATAAACATTCTTTGCTGTTTGCCATATTGGAAGTTGTAAAACTTATATGAAATGATCTCAATGACACAAGATTATTAGAGAAGTGTGTACATGGTAGGACTCAAAACACAGATTTTAACAATTGTATATGGGAATGGATACCAAAACTGTTCTGGTAGGACTAAATACTTGGAAAATAGGTGTGCTGGATGCTCTGCTACGTTTCACTGATGGCTGTATGAACATTCACTAGGCAGAAACTACATTATACTAGCGCCGACTGAACCGACGCACATTCCCTATCAGAGGGCACACAGGCCAGACGTGATAGACATGGCCTCCATCAAGAGCATTACATCGACACTCAACGTTGCCGTTGAAAACGATCTGCCCTCAAACCACTAACCTGTAATTCTATACATTGAGGAAACACTGCAGCACATGGAACAACGCAAGATGTTGGACTACGGGAGTGCGAATTGGACATTGTTCAAGGAAACACTCGATAGCCACATCCCACCCATACACGAAATTAATGAAACAGCACAAATTGACGAGGCAGTGGAAACCGTCACTAACGCCGTCCAGGACGCATTGGCAGGCACCACACCTGATCGCACCTCACAACAACACAGTGCGGCCCTGCCCCAGGAAATCCTGGGCCTAATTTCAATGAGGAATCGCCTCAGAAGACAATGGCAGCGCACCAGGCGTCAGTACTTCAAACGGCACATAAACAGGCTACAGGGCATCATACACGATAAAATACAAACACATAGAACACAACAGTGGAACCAAAAACTCGAAGGGCTGGACACCGCACGACCTGGCGTGTGGCAACTAGACCGACACTTCACCAGGGAGAAAATATACACCCCAACACTTCAAGGGCCTGACGGACCTGCATACTCAGCGGAAGAGAAAGCAGAACTAATGGCCCGCACACTCGCAGCGTCATTCACACCGAATCTGGTACCATCAGATCCAGTGTTCACACATGCTACTGACCAAGAGGTTACACGTGTTCTAGCCCAATCATCGCGCGACGACATTCGACATGCTAACATAGCCGAAGTCTCCTGGGCCATAATGCATTCCGCTGCTAGGAAAGTCCTTGGTCATGATGGCATTCAAAACCGTGTCCTCCAGCAGTTCACGGATAAAGCAACTGAGTACCTAACACACATAACGAAAGCCATACTAAAACACCAACACTTCCCCGCCTTTTGGAAGGCGGCTAAGGTCCTGATGTTCAGGAAGCCGGGGAAATACCACAGCCTCCCACAAAATTACCGACCCATCAGCCTTCTGAGCTCGCTCAGTAGGATTGTTGAGAAGGTGATTCTCAAACGCATCACTAGGCACTGCATAACAAATGACATCCTGAGACCGGAGCAATTCGGCTTCAGGAATCACCACTCCACAATGCAACAACTCTTACGGGCCGTTGAACATATAACACATGGCTTCAACATAAACAAAGCTACAGGGGCGGTGTTCCTGGACATCGAAAAGGCTTTCGACCGTCTATGGCATAACGGCCTCATTCGCAAACTCAGCGACGCGGGATTCCCCGACGGGCTGGTGCGTCTAATACACTCATACCTCACAGACAGGAGTTTCAACACTGACGTGCAGGGAAAACAATCAACACGACACGGTATACACGCGGGAGTACCCCAGGGAAGCATCCTAGGGCCCCTACTGTTTAACCTCTACATAAACGATCTCCCAACCACACACAACACAACGATGGCAATCTACGCGGATGACATAGCCATCCTCGCGCAAGATTGGAAACCATCAAACATTACGTCACGCCTACAGACTGCACTCAGAGTGGCTGAGCCTTGGTTGGAGAAATGGCGTGTTAGAGTAAACGTCGACAAGTGCGAAGCTGTTCTGTTCATTAGAAGACCGAAGCAACTGCGCAAACACCGATACTGCAGACCAATAACTCTACATGCACGCCCAATACGTTTCCGTGAGAAAGTCAAATACCTTCGTGTCTGGCTGGACCGGAAATTACTCTGGGGGGACCACATACAACACATGACCATCCGAGCTAGCGCGAGGCTCAAACAGCTCTACCCTATGCTCAACAGGCGTAGCACACTGAACAGAAGGGTGTCGAGGTCCATGTACATGTCACTTGTCCGACCCCTGATGACGTACGCAGCTCCTGTCTGGGGATACGCTGCGCCTACACGCCTGCGCCGTCTGCAGCTCATACAAAACAAAGCACTCAAAATCATAAACAATGTTCTATGATACACACGCATCGCGGACCTCTCACGGAGGTAATCCACAAACTCACCACAAGACTATACAGAAACTCCAGGCATTCGCAGAACCCGTTTATTCTGAATCTGGGGAACTACGACCACAACCATAGATGGAAACCTAAAAGGCCAAAAGACATACTTGTAAGGACCTAACATCTATGGCCAAGCACACGCAAACACAACGGTACAGGTGAGCCCCTGTTAATCAGACGCCATTACTGGATATCCAGCTGGAATACACTGCCGAATAACTGGGACCACGCAGGGAAGCCGTACCGTACACTGCATGCAGACAAGCTCCACACATCCCCCACACAGTGAGATGATCTGTGGCCGATCTCCCACTACTGTATAACGATCTTGATTGTTCCAGGAATGTAGTGGCTGCAGCAACTGGGACACATCGCCATCGCTTGCCACGGTAATGATGCATGATACCCATACTAACAAATACAACCTTGCATGAACTATCGCAGCTAGTAAGCCACTACTGCTCTTACTACCCATCCCACTGTCACAGAGGTTTTTTCCCAGGGCACGCGCCTTGGCATTTTTTTCCCTCTGCTCTTCAAATCGCTACCCTCACTCGCATTTCTTCCACTATATATCACCTGATGGACCGTGTTTGGCCTTACCCAGACGCACGGATAACATCACAGCCCAGCATCCTGTGATCCACTTACTAGATAACTAACATGTTTACGGAGGTGACAGTAGAACGTTTGGTTTGGTCACCACGTTGGTGCGAGCGTGGAGGGGCCCCACCTCTCACTGATGGTGCAGTGTCATGTATAAGGTACAATGTCAAGGTATAAGTTTTTAATTCGTGGGAGTGCCTGGTAGACTAAATACGCAGAGAGCTTTAATTGCTGTTCACCGCAGGGGAATCTTTGAAGCAGATAAATCAGAAGTGAAAGCCACCAGAGCGGCAATAATAAGAATAAGAATACTGAAAAATAAAAGAGAGGATAACAACGTCAAGAACAAGATGAATATGGACTTGGGATGTATTAGTGTTGTGCAGGTTTGATAGAGAAATTTTCTTTATTTTTAACTTGAATTTCCCATAGTTCAAATTTTTTGTTCTGGTATGTATTGGTTAAAAACTATTAAAGGTAGAGAGCTGAAAATTGGTATACTGTCTTAAAGCGTATTTAACTAAAAAGTAGACCATTCTTATGACTTAAATTCGAAAAATTAGGGATTTTTAAAGAAAAACTTCGAGTTAATAACTGAAATTTTTTATAAATGTAATTTTTTGAAATCTGAAACTTAATTAATGACCACAACATCTTTCTACAGGTGTATTTTAGAGATAATAGTGTTGAGAACTACAAAAAAAATCAAGCTTCTAATTGTACTTACTTCCAGTTATGTGTGCCTATGCTGTACGTACACTTCATTTCAACACAAAATGCAATTCAGAAAAATGTGTGTGGCGAAAAGTTATAGCTCATGCATCAAAATACCTGCAAAAGTTCTGTTACAAAATGGTAAGCAGGACATGAACCTATGTCTATTATTTTTTGAGCTGTAGTACTTACAAAACTGAAAAATTATCCGAAATTTCCTCTTAAAAACCCCTATCTGGCCATCCAAATTTAGGTTTTCCGTGATTTCCCTTTATCGCTCCAGGCAGATGCCGAAATGATGCCTTTGAAAAGAGCACAGCGGATTTCCTTTCCCATCCTTTTGTTATCCGAGTTTGTCCTCAGTATCTAATGATCGCACTGCTGAGGGGATGTTACAGTTTAGTCTTCCTTCTGGGTAAAACAGCACGTACTCATTTGTTTTATCCTAGTGTTTAACACTGCGTTGTTTATAAAATCTTGCAAATAAATTGTTTCATGTGCAAAAAGGTAGTGCTACATAGTTCATTCATTTTCTCAGTAAGGATCACTGCACACACTGTCCGGCTCCGTAGCGTAGCGGTAGCGTTACTGCCAACCACACAGGAGGGGGGGGGGGGGGGGGCGGTTCGACTCCAAGCAGGGGACTGGATGTTGTGTGCCCATCATCATCATTGACTCGCCAGTCGCCGATATGGCGTCAACTAAAGAGGACTTGCACTACAGCGGCCGAACTCCCCCACATGGGGCCTCCCGGCCAACTATGCCATACGATCATTTCATTTTCACTGCACACACTACACACAAATTATTTCACAATGTATCACCATACGCAATATCAGCCGACATCAAGACCAGAATGAAGACGTTGGTTTCCATTTTGCCTGAAAAGTAGTGACAACACCCAATTATAAAAAAATGAAACGTTGAGCGCAGAAAGAGGATAACATTTCACTATTATCCACAGCAATATCTGAGTGTAAGGTTCTCCAAAAAATAAAAAAATGAACATTGCAAAGCTGAAGTGTGTTGTGAAACGAGAGAGATGATTTATTATTATTATTTACTTTTACATTAGTTACCAAATGTCAACAATGTGCTATCGAAGTGACCTTTCACTGTATTGTATGTGATGTGTAACATGTACTTTTAAATGCCTTCTATCCTTGAGCTATTTATTACACTCTATTATTTTTTGGTGGAAAATGCTATTTTAAATTGTATACTTATTATTTCTTGGTTAAAGCAAATTCAGTCTAGATACTGCATCATAGCCGTGGGCAGAATTGTCTTTGTAGTAACGTGTGAATCCAGACACAGCACCAGGATGAACAGTGTGGGCAGGACGAGAAACCTGTGCGTTCCTACAGAGATTACGTGAAACAACTTGTTGCCCTTCTAGTGGCTGTCACTGGAGGAACGAAGGTATTAAACCATCGGAAAGAAGCGCAATTGATTCCTATTTTCAGCAAGGATTGTTGGACAGACATACATACGTACTTACAGGCCTTTGTGCTTACGTCAGACTGTTGAAGAAAAATCAGTACGAATTCAGCAAACAGATACCTTGTGAAGCTAGATTTAACTGTTCATCAACTACATCTATAGTGCCGCATACAACAGCACCTTGCTTGATGCCGTTTTCATTGACTTCCCGAACGCATTCGAAACAGTCTCGTACTGATTTTTAATAAGCGAAACAGGAGCTTACCAAGTACCCGGGTTTGTGACGGGATCCAGGGCTGCCTGACAGACTGAACAAGTTGTTCTTAATGGGATAAAATCGACAGATGTGAAAGTAACTACAGAGTTCGCCAAGGGAGAAGTATAGAGTCGGTTGATTGATTTTGGGGGAGGGAACCAAACAGCCTGGTCATCAGCCCCATCGGATTAGGGAAGGATGGGGAAAGAAGTCGGCCGTACCCTTTCAGATGAACCGTCCCGGCATTCGCCGGAAGCGATTTTGGAAAATCACGGAAAAACTAAATCAGAATGGCCGGACGTGGGTTTGCACCGTCATCCTTCCGAATGCGAGTCCAGAGCGCTAACCACCGGGTTACCTCGGTCGGTAGAAGCATAGGGCCATTGCTGTTTACAGTATACGTGATGTCCCAGAAATGTGCTGACAAATTTCAGTTGGAGGTCGGGCTCATCATAAGGGCTGAGAATTGTATAGCAACACATTGCCGCAAACGTCGTCGCACGCCGCTGGGTAGTCCTGTACACGAGAGTACTAGAGGGGAAAGCCGCTATGTGGTGCTTCCAGAAAATGTGAGGCGCAGTATGTGGTCCCAACATGGCGGGAACCCTGCTCATTTTGGAGTGGCTGTTTGTAGGCATTTGAACAGTTCATTAGCCCATCAATCGATTGGGCGTGGTGGACCGGTTCCGTGGCCACCCACTCACCAGATTTACCGAGCCTCGTTTTCCTTCTGTGGGGAGCCATGAAATCTTTCACGTATCGCGATGTCGTGGAATCTGAAACAGATCTCGTCGCAAGAATCGTCTGTGCAGCTGCTACAATCGAAAACACTCCCCGTGTGTTCGACGGAATCCGGCAGTCAATGCTCTGTCGGTGTTAGATGCTCACGGTGTCTGATGGTGCTAACTTCGAACATCTGTTGCAACGTTAAAGCTGTATTCATATCGCACACCATTATGTCCAATAAATGTTTCAGGTGAATCACTCTCTCGTTTCCTTTTCGATCTTGGACCTCTGCTATTACTTACCCCTGACGTTTGCGGCCATGGACTGCCCTGCATTTCTCAGTCCTTACGATGTGCACTAACTCGCCTTGAAGTTTGTCGAAACGTGTCTGGTACTCCATGTACATGGATCATCAAGTGGATAACGCAAGAAGTTCCGAGAGGCAATCCGCGGACGACGCTGTTGGCAATAGGAAGGCTACAACGATGGAAGACTGAAGCGAAATGCAGGAAGACCGGCATAGGATCAACTACTGGTGCAGCGACTGGCAGTTGACACTGAATGTACGTAAATGTAAAATTTTTTGCATAAACAGGCGAAGAGAGCCGTTGTTATTCGATTAATAAATCACTAGAAACAGCCGGCCGAAGTGGCCGCGCGGTTCTGGCGCTGAAGTCTGGAACCGCGAGACCGCTACGGTCGCAGGTTCGAATCCTGCCTCGGGCATGGATGTGTGTGATGTCCTTAGGTTAGTTAGGTTTAACTAGTTCTAAGTTCTAGGGGACTAATGACCTCAGCAGTTGAGTCCCATAGTGCTCAGAGCCAAATCACTAGAAACATTTCTTCTTCTTAGGTCTTCAGCCAACAGGTTGGTTAGCAGCAGTATGCCACGTATTTCTGTCTTCGGTCTTCCTTTTGAGAGCGGTGTAGATAGTGCAGCTGACATGCTCCATAGTTTGTTTGATGTATTCTAGTCTCTGTCTACCTCTGTTTTTCCGCTCTATCGTCCCTCCAGTGATACTTTCAATGATACCATCATGTCTCAGAAGATGGGCGACCCATGTGTCCCTTCTGTATTCGACTACCTTCAGGAGACAAGGCTTCTCTTCCTCCACTCTGTGGAGCACCTCTTTGTTTGATATTTTGTCTACCTATCAAATCTGGAGGTCCGCCCCTGGTAGCTGAGTGGTTATTTTATATTTTCGCATTCGGAGGAGAAAGTTTGTGATTGGAATTTCGAGAGAAGATCCCGTCGCAACGAAAAACGCCTTTCTTTTAATGATGCCCAGCCCAAATCTTGTATCATTTCTGTGACACTCTCTCCCATATTTCGCGATAATGCAAAACGTGCTGCCTTTCTTTGAACATTTTCGATATACTCCGCCAGTCCTATCTGGTAAGCATCCCACAACGCGGGGCAGTATTCTAAAGGAGGACGGCCAAGCGTAGTGTAGGCAGTCTCCTTAGTAAGTCTGTTACATTTTCTAAGTGTCCTGCCAATAAAACGCAATCTTTGGTTAGCCTTCTCCACAATATTTTCTATGTGTTCCTTCCAATTTAAGTTGTTCGTAAGTTTAATACCTAGGTATTCAGTTGAATTTACGGCTTTTAGGTTAGACTGATTTATCGTGTAGCCGAAGTTTAATGAGTTCCTTTTAGCACTCATGTGGATGACCTCACACTTTTAGTTACTTAGGGTCAAATGCCACTTTTCGCACCATTCAGATATCTTTTCTAAATCGTTTTGCTGTTTGTTCTGATCTTCTGATGACTTTATTAGTCGATAAACGACTGTGTCACCTGCAAACAAACGAAGACGGCTGCTCAGATTGTCTCCCAAATCGTTTATATAGATAAGGAACAGCAAAGGGCCTATAACACTACCTTGGGGAACCCCAAAATCACTTCTGTTTTACTCGATGACTTTCCGTCAATTACCACGAACTGTGACCTCTCTGACAGGAAATCACAAATCCAGTCACATAACATCGACACGAAAGTCGCCGAAGTGGCGTCAACTCGAAATACTTGCACCAAGAGAACGGTCTATCCGACGGGATGCCCTAGCCACACGGCATTTCCATCAAATCTTGAGAATTCTGCGGTAGCACCACATCTCGAAGACTGTAAAATATCTGGTAGTAACAATCCGAAATTTCTCAAAGTGTAGTGACAACATAAAACAAGTTGTAGACAAAGAGAGAACAAATCATTGATCATCTGCGATTATGCTGATGTCTTAGATGGGCAAAAATGGAAAAGCCCATGTGGCAAATTTAAACCGGAAGGACAACATCATGTAATGATCGGATATTCGGAAATCATGAAAGATTACAGACTGTCGCATCCTGGAATAAGAAATGTAACAGTTGCCAGAGACAATGCGTTTCATGAAATAATCTTTCCTGCAAAATTGAACAGAGATTTTACCAAAGTGATCGTTTTGAAGATCATAACCAGAACAGAAAACAACTGATGTTGAACAAAATGAAGATCTGGAAACATGCGTGCCTTCTGAAATCATCAACGTAGAAAAGGAGACTGAGATTGCTGAGAATGCATACTCCACAACGAATGATAACAACTATGCAATACAAGTACCCACAATAAATGAAAACTAGAAAACACTTTCTGGGCGACAAGTCAAACCATTGAAATGGCTGATGGACTACAAGACAAATGGAAGGAGAAGGCTTGTGCAGAGAAGAAGATCCAGGAAGTGTACTAGAAGCTGTGTCAGAAATGAACAGAAACAATGACAGAAGAACTGAAAAACTGAACCTGGAGGTTTGTACCACGTACTAACTACACAAAGACGATCCGAACAAAATGAGCTTTCAGGCGGAAATATGATGAGCATGAAAGAAATGCCAGACACAGAACACGAGTGGTGGCTCTAGCTAATGAGCAAAGAACCAGGAATTGATTTCGATAAATGAAAACTATGACTACTTATGGGAACAGCAGCTGAACGAGATTTGGAATAGATGATACTGACAACCTACGAAGACGCTTCAGTGGTATACCAGAGCAAGATCAATTGAGCAATGGCGAGTGGATCTGCAGACTTGAAAAGTGCACTTGTAGGTTGCATCATTCCGGCAGAATATTGAATGAAACACTCGAGAAGTTCCTGAGCAAACAAGGGATGCTGCGGCCAGTAGCAGACCCGTGTAATAGCTAATCAAGAGTGTGAACTCATAGTAGCTGTATATGTGGACGATATAACACTGTATGGAGAGAAAAGCGAAATAATGAAAATGAATAATATTTTAAACACTAGATTTGAAGTTAAGGACCTGGGATTAACACGACATTTACAGTCAATTCAAGTTACGAGAGAATATCGAGCACTGATTTTAGACCACACAGAGCATACAAAAGAAATCTTAAAAGAATTCCGAAAGGGGAACTGCAAACCTGTGAAAACACCTCTCGTCATAAATGTTAAGATACAAAATGCGACGGAAGAATACGACTTAGCGAACACTATGCATCAAAACATACGGCTGCAGTTGCAAGTCTTCCATCCTTGGTAACGAGTGCAAGTCCATTCTAAGCATACCCAGCGAATTATTTAAGCCAGTTCAGTAGCAGTCCAAGCGAGGGGCAACTGCTTGCCGTCAATCACACTCTATTTTATTTGCGAGGGACAAGAAATGACGCGCCCGCTCGCTTACCTGACAAGAAGATTGAAATGTGTTGCCATGCATACTTGAAATCTGTTCCAAATCAACGTAAACCCCTTCACGGAAAACTGAGGAGCCTAATATTAAAGACGGCCGTGCCTGCTTTCGAAGTTGTTTACAGGAGAGGCAGAAAACTGAAAACCGTATTAGCGAAATACCCAGGCTTGTAAAATATTTGTCTGTTCCCTTTTTGGCGAACAAATGACATTTTACGCAAAACTCAGTTACAAATGGGTTAAATGCTGGACTTTGCCGGCTATGATACTAACTAATGGATTTGACCGTTTCTGAAACTAAACCAAAGAGTATCCACGTGCTTCTTAGATCAACTTTTACTTGAAACGTTTATGTTTTGTGCTGTAGAAAGCTGTACGAAAACTCTGAACGTCCTCCACTGTTAGAAGTCGGCACAGATCTTTACGTCCTCAGTGGCTGTAACTTGGAAAGGTAGGGGAAGATTTAGGCGAGAATCTGGAGTAAACAGAATCCCAGATCTTCAATATTTAATTACTAATAAAATATTACCATAAAATAACTTAATTATGATTGTTAGAACTAAACACTCAGAGAATCTGAATAGACACCACATGAAAAAGTTAGGTCGTCTCTTTTACCTTGCTAACTTTTTCTTTGGAGCATTGGCATTCAGCTTCGTTTATCATTCTTTCGCGTGCCTAATTTTGAGGGGCTTCTGACACATTCATGTCAATTTCCACAAGAAAAACCCTATTCGAAATTGAACAAAAACACAATAATAAACAACGCTAAAAAACAAACAGCACGCAAGTAAACAGAGCAAGATGGATACCGCGTACCGAGTCCTGTGTTATTATTGGCTACTAATGGATCTGGCCACCTCTGAAGCAACACCTGCTTGCGCTTGGCCGTGTTTGAAGCAAAGTCACACTTTTAACGGCTTTTTAAACCATCTTCATCCGTTTTTCACACTCAGTGAGGCTACCATCCGATTCAGCGAAGAAAATGCTTTAAGAAAACGTCTATATCACAAAATCTAAAAAAAAAATCGGACGAGTTAAGAGTTTCAGGTATCTTGGTGAAGTCATCTAGGAGACTGGATTAGAAGAAGAAGCAGTTAATGTCAGGATGAGGAAGTCAGACCAGGCATACCAACTGACACAGAATGCCTAAAACAAAAAGTGTATGAATATAGGAGCCCAGTTCCGACATTATAATACAGTTGTAAAGCCTGAGGGCTTATATGCGTCTGAAACTTTGACCACGAATGGACAAGGTCAAGCTGAGCGCCTGGAAAAGCGAGAGCGTAGGATATTAAGGAAAATCCTAGGTAAAAGATGGGTTGATAGACAACGGCGAATGAGAGCAAATGAGGACTTGTACAGCAAGACAGAACCTACCACAGCATCCATTAAGACGATTGTTATTTTATGGTCATCTCATGAGGATGGACGGTGATCGACTGACAAAAAGAATATGGAGTTTCATCCAATCTAAGAAAACAAGGCCGAGATGGTTCGAAGAATGTGAAAAAGATCTTAGGCGGATTGGTATCCTGAATGGAACAAATTTAGAAATTGGTGAACAACTACCAAGGTTTTAAAATGGCATCAACGTCCAAAAGACGGAGAGGACCTTTGTCCGAAGAGCATAAACAGGCACTTCTTAATGGGCTGAGAAGATGCTGCCACAAAGTCAAAGCTGGAACAAGAACAAGACCTAGACACTAAAATGAAATTGGTTGTTGCCACGCAGTCCATAGAGGCTCAACTCGCTAAAGAAAAAAAAAGGACTTGGCCATCTTTGGTACTAAGCTCCTCATTTGACAGTTTTTGGGAATGTGGCTATGAACTGGAGCAACGAACTGTGGCGCTAAGTGCTGTTGAAGCGCAGTTTGCTGCTATTAGTGAATCTGTAACAGAAGCGAAGTGGATGAACAGCTTTCTCAGAATAGTCAAGATTGTTTTTTTGTCACAGCCAATGAAGATTTTCGCCGATAATCAAGGCATGAATAGTATTGCAAGCGAGAAGAATGTTGCTGACTGTCTGACAAAGGAAATCGATAACCTAAGGTTGAAACCCCATCAAATTTAATGGGGGTCTAGGACCAGGGGGGTGGAGGGGGTCTCAGTGATGTAGACTATCTTTCTATTCATATCTGAAGTGTTTTTGGTGTTTTTGTGTACGTCTTATGACGTATTGGTAAAGATGAAAATCTGTATCTACACTGTGCAACGAAATTAAAGGATCACTTTTTCGAAACGCCGTAATTGTCTCCCATTACAACGCATAAGTTCGATATTTGTCTCAAATATTCCTACAGCCTTCCTCTGTAATGATGCAAAAGCGTGGAGCTCAGCAACGGCACTCTAGAGCTCGGCGGCGATTCAAATAGAAAGGTTTCGACACAGCAGAAAAAAAGGCCACAGCTCAGAAGTTTATGTGAAGTGAAATGCGGGTTAATGATGCCACATTGGCACCAAACTTCACCACAATCCTGACAAACGCCTCCGTGCACATATCACACGATGGGAAGGACGTCACAGCCCCTCTTACTCGTATTTTTCCCTTCTTTTGACGTCTCAGCGATGCAGGTCAGAAACTCGACGCCCATTGTTGAAATCAAAAAATCAAACGGTTTTTTATGGGTGGCTGAAGAGATAATTTCAGACACACAATGACTATTTGCAGTGCAATGAGCAATAGAATGACTTTCTTGACAACGTTCAACAATGCTGCCTCTCCCCCCCCCGCCTCCCCCCCCCCCCTCCCAGGCGTTTCAACCCTACACTAAGGGCATCGTGAGCAGTAACCCCATTCAACGTGATATGACCCCTTTGGAAAGTAACGCGACCGCAATTTTTGCCATACTGTAGAGCTTGGAGTCACTAGGGACTCTTAAAAACCATTTGACGAAATCGTAACTTCATCCGAAGCAGGGAAGGACTCAAATGCTTTTTACATTCCCCCCTTTTCGCACCCTCCTATGCCGTGATTACGGAGATGGGGGAGGGGTGCAACATCAAGATTTGTGTGAATGGAACGGCAAAGGTTCCCTCGAAAATCCACCAGTTCGGCAACACCCTCGATCTCACCCACGCACTTTAGTTACTGCGAATGTACCTGTCTGCAACTTTGACACACATTCTGCTTCGTGGCTACTCTAGCCCCTGAGGCGGGCAAACAGTAGCTGAGGGGTGTTGAAAGGCTTGCCTGACCCTCAGGCGCTAGAGCAGCTACGATGCTGAATGTGTGCCGAATTTTGTAACAGATATATCTGCAACTAAGGTGCGTGAATGGCCGAACTGGGCGGGGGGGGGGGGGGGGGGATGTCTCAGAGGGACCTTTTGCCGTACGTAGATCGTAATGCTACAACCCCCCCCCCTCCACCTCATCGTCATCACGCCATAGAAAGGCTCGTAAAGGAGGGATGAAAAAGAGCGTGAAACCTTTCCTGATCGGGATCACTTCGGATTTCGTCGAATGGTTTTTAAGAGTCGCTAGTGATTCCAGGCTGACAGCAGAGCAAAACTGTAGCGAACGGTGAGGCACAAGGCGAGCACTGTCACATAACCTTCGAGCAAGGAAAGCAGAAACGTAGGTGCCACAGCGTTACGAAACAAAGTTTGCTGAAAGCACAATGTAGTTTAGAACTGACGATATACAGATAAGCCAAACTGTTATGACCAGCTGCTTAACGCCGTGTTGATCCACCTTTGGAACGCAATAAGCAGCGAATCTGCGTGGCATGGATTTGACAGGCCCTTAGTAGATTTATGGAGGTTGGCGTCACCAGATATCTCTGCACAGGTCACACAGTTTCACTAAATTACTGGCCGGTGGTTTGTGGGAGCAAAAGTGGCTCCTGACAGCGTTCCTGAAGTATTCCACCGTATTAAGATCGGGCCAATTTGGTGGCCAAGACGTCAATGTGCCTTCATTATCACGCTCCTCAAACTACACTAACACGATTCTGGCCTTGTGAAGCAGAGAGCTATCCCGTGGAAGATGGCATCACCATCGGGTAAGTCATCAAGCATGCCAGGACGCAGGTAGTCCGCAAAACTGTTCATGTGTTCCACAGAAGTCATGGTGCCTTCGATTACCACCACATGTCTCATGAAAGCTCAAACGAATATCCCCCATAGCATGAAACTGTCCGGAGCCACTCGCCTGGACAATGCCGTATCTGGACACTGCCACCGACCTGGTGTAACAAGGAACGTAATTCACTTGACCAGGCGACAAGTTTCCATTGATCCTCGGTCCAGTCGCTATGATCCTGTGGCTACTGCAGTCGTAATTGTGGATGTCACTGGTTCAAAATGGGAACACATTGGGGTCGTCTACTGTGGAGCCCCATGCACTGAACGGCATGCTTCGAAACACATATGCCTGCATCAGCTTTGCACTCAGTTGTCAGATCACGACCTAGCCTGCTTTACAGAACAGGCAAGCCTACAGACTATATTTCTGTGGTGCCCCGTGGTCGTCCAGCACCTTGTCGCCTATTCGTGTTCTGGACAATCCTTCAACCACTTTCCACAGATGCTCACGAACAGATGACCAACTTCGCCGTTTCCGAGATGCTCGTTTCCAGGCGCAAGGCCATAAAAGTCTGCCTTTTATGACTGTCGCTTATGTCAGTGGATTTCCCCATCCGTTTTGCTCTGCTTATGCATTTTCATTACCGTGTCACCTGTTCGCAACACCTCCAGGCAGCATTCCGTCTCGCAGTAGGCAGTGGTCACAATGTTTTGGCTGATCACTGTAGTACGAATTACGTTTCTTGTGGCACTTCGAAAATACATTACATATTACGACAAATGCACAGCTGTTGATACAATCAGTGAAAGATCGTCGGTAAATGGCATGAAAATCATGTGCATTTCGTAAGTGAAATGTTAAAAATCTGAAATTTCGACGCGAATTTCTCTGATGCACGTGTCCTCTCTCCCACGCACACTCAACTGATGTACGAGGCAGAGTTAAATGAAAACCTTAAATTTGTAATAACAAATCCAAAGTTCACGCCGTTATCCTGTAAGTTGGTAAGCGTGCTACAAAAAGAGTGCAGAATGGCCTGTAGGTGGCAACATAGTGCAGTATTAGTATAAAGATGGCCGCCCCCACTTGCGACTTGCACCAGGTTATTCGGTTTTTGCGTAGTAAAAGTGTGAAACCTATTGAAATTCATCGACAAATGAAGGTTCAGTACGGTGATGCATGTTTGTTACAGCAGCAAGTCTACGAATGGAGTAAGGAGATCGCAAATGGTTTGACTTCAGTGAAAGATGCTCCTCGTCCAGGTCAGGCACAATGAGTTGTGACTCCACAGAACATTGCAGCAGTTGAAGCCATAGTGAAGGAAAACCGCCGAGTGACACTGAATGACATTTCAGCATGTTTACAGATTAGTAATGGGTCAGCACACCACATTGTGCATGATATGTTCCAGTTTCACAAAGTGTCTGCAAGATGGGTGCCACGGCAGCTGACTCCCGAAATGAGAGAACGACGTGTTGATGTTTGTGAAGAACTTCTATGGCGCTTTGAACGAGAAGGTGATGGCTTCCTTGCAAGAATCGTTACTGGGGACGAAACCTGGGTTCACTTCCACCAACCGGAAACGAAGAGAGCGAGCGAGGAATGGCGCCATTCCTCTTCACCAAAACCAAAGAAGTTTCGAACAGAACCATTAGCAGGGAACGTTATGCTGACTCTCTTTTGGGGCGAAAAAGGCGTCATTTTGGAGCATTACGTGCCTAGAGGGACCACTGTCACCAGTGCATCATACACAGATCTCCTAAAAAATCATCTGCGGCCTGCAATCAAATCAAAGCGACGTGGATTGCTGTCAGCAGGTATCCTTTTGCAACATGACAATGCAAGGCCCCACTCTGCCCGTACAACAGTTGTAACAATCACAGACCTGCATTTTGAGTGTCTTCCTCATCCACCATACTCACCAGACCTTGCCCCATGTGATTTCCATATGTTTGGACCACTCAAAGACGCAACGGGAGGAAAGAAGTTCCGTTCTGATGAAGAGGTACGCCACGCGGTGCATGAGTGGTTGCGCGGACTACCAAAAGAATTTTTTTCTAAAGGAATTTATGCACTTTGCAAGCGCTGGAGGACTTGCATTGAGCGTGGGGGAGATTATGTTGAAAAGTGATACAGCTTTGTACCATTTCTGCACAATAAATAATATGTTTTTAAAAAATATTTAAGGTTTTCATTTGACTAACCCTCGTATGTCAATCAACATTCGAAATGAGCAGATTTTGCCCATATCTGCTTTCGTGATACCGACTATTATAGCATGCCAAAGAAGGACCACATAGCACCAGTTTATCTCACTAAAAACAGCAAAAAGCATATTACGTCTTCCACTTGAGGCAGCTAACAAAAGCTAATTAATCGGTTACTGTAAGAAAAGGAGGGATTTTATCTTTTAACGTTCGGAAGACATGGTCATCAGAGAGAGAGAGAGAGAGAGAGAGAGAGAGAGAGAGAACAAGCTTGGATTAGATAAGAATAGGGAAGGAAACTGGTTATGTCCTTTTCAAAGAAACCATCCTGGTATTGACCATAAGAAACCTAAAAGTGAATAGTCAGGTGGCGATTTCAGCTGTACTTCTGTCGATCTACAATCTAACGTCTCTGTTCGTCAAGAAATGACTTTTTCACACTGAGACACTCCAAATCAGACCGAGCATGCAGAGCACTACAACAGGTTTGAGCGAACATGTGTTGATGGTTCGACATTATCTTTTGTATTATAGACAGGCGATAAGTGCAGTCTCACCACCGTGCCAGCCCTGGTGTTCAGAATTAACAGATTCCTCCGATCGCAATGGCCGCACATGAAATTCGACGGAACGTGCTGAGTCACAAAATGTCGAGTACTGGGACGAGTTGTGCTTGAACAAATGTTGCACACGTGTTACTCACTAGCGTGGTGGACACAATCTGGCAGCATGCGTTGCTCAAGATCTAGTGCGCAAATGCCAACTGTAAAGGCTCGGAGCGCAATGTGATACAACATCCAATCTCGATTGCACCATTTTGAAAGCAATCAGATACGCAGCCTCTACAACAGGAAGGTCTTTTGGCGTAAGATATTGCTTCTGATCCTGGCAACTTCGTGCTCTATTTTTCAGGTGGACCATCTCCAACGTGTGCAATGGTAAAACCTTCCTGAATTAATGACAAGCGCCTCTGCTTCCCTGGCCTGTATGTTTGCCTGACACATCGCCCGTCACGCATTTGTGGGATGTGGTTGGTTGGTAAGTTGTCTCCAGGGTCTCTGGTAATCACTGCTGAGCTTTGCGATATCGCATACAAAAACCACCCATGGAGACATCCCTTTGACATACCCAGATCACTTCTGATCTCATGCCACCACATCCGTATGCTCTATGGACTCCTCATTTTATTGAATTGTCAAAGTCAGAACTAATATTTATGTGTGTTCTCCATAAACCACAGTAAGTTGTAATGCGCAGTGTTCATGTTTACCAGTATAACTTTCCCTCCTTCTTGTTCCATTCGTGAGTAGTATAAGGAAAGAAAAACTGTTGCTACCCCGCCCCATCCCCCTCGTATCGGTCTGATTTTCTCCCATTTGTCGTTGTGGTCATTACATTTCGGAGGAAACAGTAGGTTTCATGCCCACGTCTGGAATGTAGGCCCTTGGGATGTTGTAAATAAGGCTCTCCGAGACAAACAACGTCTTTCTTGTAACGTCTTCCGCTACCTCCTGTCAGCTTCTTATCCGAGATGGCACTTGACTCTGAAGTAAGCCGATTCGGATGAAATTTGAACTGCCAGTATTTGGGCAGCAAGGGGAGGAGAAGTGATGGTGTAAAGTTCCTGATCATAAGTCTTTGTGGCAACGTCCTGGATTAAATTCCAAAAATCTCCACAGTGTCTCATGAGGTGATGGACTGCGACACGGTTGATGGTGACACGACTGTCAGTTGGGGTCATTAGCCCCCTTGGTGCTATTCGAGAGAAGTTGGGTGTTTGTCGGCACCAGGTTACACCCTCTCCCTTCTCCCATAATATAACACATACATGACACTACACACTTATCCATTATGCTCACCTACATTTCACAAATACATGTAAGACACCACTCACACACCAGCAAGGAAAAGGGCCAATGTGCGTAGAGGAATAACACTCTTTCGTTACACAGCTGAACCAGCGCTTTGGGATATTCCAACCAATAGTGCCATAGACATTTACGAGTTGTGATACAAAAATACGGTCAACGATTTTCTTAGAAACAAAATGACAAGCTTACATGGAATTTGATTTAATATCCTTCAACGCACTGTCCTTTGCTAGCAATGCACTTATCCTAAGTGTTGAATCCATAACTGGAAATATTTCTTGAAGGCTTCTTTTGGAAGGGCATTCAGCTGCTCTGTCGTGGCCCTTTCAGTGGCAGAAATGGTGTCAAAACGGTATCCTCTAAGCACAATTTTAATTTTTGTCAAGCGCCAGATATCCCGTGATGCTAAATCTAGTAATAAGGCAGTTGTGGACAGACAGGAAGGCTTTTTCCGGCCAAAATCCCGCAAACCAAAAGCGAGGTCTGGGACGATGCATTGTCACAATGAAGAAGGGAGCCATTGGCTCATTTTTCTTGTCTCATTCTTCGTACATCGTTCCACAAGTGTTGCAGTGCGCCCTTGTAAAATTCGGCGTTTAAATTGGTTTCCCTTGGAACAAACTCTGATCGCACTAATCAATCCCTCAATATTTAAAAAACCAATAAGCATGAGTTTGATATTCGATTTTGACTGATATGCTGTTTCAGGGCTAAGAGATTCACTGGTTTTTCATTGGAAACTCTAAATGTTCGTCTCTCAATCATACCCACAGACCCCATTTTCATCTAAAGTTACAATTTTGGACATGAAGTCCGGATTTGTCCTTCAACTATGTGCAAACTGACACACGATTTCCTTTCTGTTCAATAATCAAAAGTCTGAGAACAACGCACTCAATCATTCATTTGCAAATTATCGGTTAAAATGCTTTGCATTGACTATGTGAGATACTAATGAACAATTTTTGCCACTCTTTGCGCGTTTTCTTTTGTTTTTGAGGTTAAGGGACTCCTGAACGTTGCTCGCCTTCTACCGACTCATTTCCGCTTTTAAATCGATAGTACAACCTGTAAACAGTCTCCATAGCTACAGAATTATCGCAATAGACCAGTTTCAACATTTCATAAGTTTCTTTGGCACTTTTTTTGTACCTTGAAGCAGAACTGAATGTTCACATGTTGCTCGAAATCCATTAATTCGGGTGAGACACGTTAAACGCAACCTCACTCTAACGTCTCTAGACACCCACAGACAAGTCAGAAAGCGTTCCATCATGACGCTCCCTGTCTCAACAGATCAGACTGTCGGATAAATTATATAAAATGGTCGTAGTGTCAGCAGTTGTTGCTAAAAAAATTAATTCTCCGTATTTTTTGATCACGTGTTTGCTGTGTGTTGAATGTCTCTGTGACATTAACATACTGACTAAGCAGTCTAATGACGAATTGCGCAACCCTTCTTTTTACTTTCAATTCCATTACTCTAACTTCGTAATGATCTCAAATCGACCATCAATACTTTGGAATTGGTCGAATGAGTGTTTTGTAACCGATGTCTTTCATGCGTGAATTAACTTTCTGTGGGATGCCTTCAGTGAATCTGACTGAGTCTGAAATCTTCTTTCTCGATGGCGATATTTACGGCTCCAGACAGAAACTCCTACTTACTTGAAGGTTGTGATTGGTTCTAGCGGCTCATCACAGAATGCGTAGTCAAACAATATCTTCGTTCATTTACGGGAATTACGTGACGTTCATGAAGCCAGTGAGGGAGATACTTTAGCGTGTCCGTCTTGCAACATTTCTTGTAAACTGCGTTGACCTGCTCCTTTGTGCTGTTACATGGCACGCTCCCTTGTTTCAGTGGTAAACTGACTCTAGAACAGGAGCCTATATAAATATTAACCTTTGAAATTGCCTACCTACTTTGTACTAGCTTCTCCCTTTCTACTTTTTTTGTTAGATTTGGGTCTGAAAATGAGATGTGCCATTATTATATTAAAAAATGTGCTTACTTTATTTGTGAGGTGTCCTCTGTACCATTATATGTTCGAGTAGTTTACATTTCATAACTAGAAGGACGGGAAAGGATTTGCTAGAAACCAACTTATTACTCTTTGTTCATTCTAAACAAAACATATTCTCAGAATTTCTGGCGCTAACTTTTCCTGAAATTATAGTCTGTTCTGCAGGCGACAATTCTACAGCCTGCCTCTAACTGCTTGCCACATAATCTATAATGCTTTTCCGATCGTCGGCCAATAAAGATCGTAAAACTCAGCATCAGACATAATACTTCACCCATTTCACTTGTCATTTGCACGGCACACTCTCATTGTTATGGTGGGAAATAAATAAGCCGATTAATTCGTTCGGCTGATGTTCCAGGCCGCACGGTGCCAGACAGCAGATGCTTAACCTCCACGTTGTCTATAGACCTACACTACACACAGTTGGCAACGTTAACGCCGCCCCTATCTGACCCGACGTGCTCGTAGACCACTAGTATTTGACAAAACTACATCATCACTAGCGAGAATAAGTTGGGAGAGGCTAAACTGAATGCTAGCGATGTACTATAGATAAGTTACATGGCGATACACGGGTGGCTAAAGGCATGGAAGACGTTGTCTAAATGCTGGCTAGTCATGATGGTGCCATAACTAAATATGCTAAAATGAAGGCTGAAGTTCTAAATTCTGTCTCCCGAAACTGCTTCTTCGAAGATTACATTACAGTTCCTACCTTCGAAGGTCGTACAGATTTATATACTTCCATCGTCGTAGCGTTCTGGTTACCTGAAATCATACCGAAACGCTTTTCTTTCATTACCATTTTCAGTTTTGGAAACAACTGGAAGCAGCACGGAGACAAATCAGGCGAATAAGGAGAGTGTTCAAGCACCATGACACGTTTTTGAGCCAAGAAATACGTGCAATCTGCTTTTGTACGCATGCGTATTGTCGTCCAACAAACACCATAAAAAATACAAAAAAAAACAGTGTTTATCACCTGTTCATAAAGTCTTTTCTCTAGCGACCCATCTTTTCACGTCTCTACAGTGTTCCACTCTACAATCTTTTAAGTGGAGCACAAAGCGACATCAGATTTTCTTTTCTCCAATCGCCAGTTAAAATGCGAAGCACAATTGTTTTAGGAATTAGACTTAGCTTCTCCATTAACCAGTTAAATGCTCAACTATAATTTAGAAGACTTTTCTACATTTTTTGAAAAATTTCATAGACTCGAACTGTCGACGATCGAACGTGGATAATCTACTATCAGGAAACCTTGCATATCACTTAAAAACGCATTGCTTCACTATCTCAAACAGTTTGTATCACTTCAAAAGTGTCTGTGGCAATGTCACCCAGTTTAAAACAAACGTTGGTTTTGTTTTGGACTTCATTACGGTTACAGTGTGACATTGTTTGGTGAAGACGCCGGGTGTTCAAATGTTCAAATGTGTGTGAAATCTTATGGGACTTAACTGCTAAGGTCATCAGTCCCTAAGCTTACACACTACTTAACCTAAATTATCCTAAGGACAAACACACACACCCATGCCCGAGGGAGGACTCGAACCTCCGCCGGCACCAGCCGCACAGTCCATGACTGCAGCGCATCGCCGGCCGCGGTGGTCTCGTGGTTCTAGGCGCTCAGTCCGGAACTGCGCGACTGCTACGGTCGCAGGTTCGAATCCTGCCTCGGGCATGGATGTGTGTGATGTCCTTAGGTTAGTTAGGTTTACGTAGTTCTAAGTTCTAGGGGACTGATGACCACAGATGTTAAGTCTCATAGTGCTCAGAGCCATTTGAACCATTTTTAGCTCCTTCTCGACAAATATTGGAGATGCTCTTCTAGCCTTACTTAGACCACTCAGCGACTTCACAGTACCTTTTTTTAGTAACAGTTCTTTCAACAGCTACTTTAGGCCAGTAACTTTTAAATACAATTTTATGACTCTGTCTTAGAAACCTAATGTCATATGTTGTCCCATGTTCATTCTCTTGGCTGGCTTTTATAATTTTACCTACAGATGGGACAAATTTCAGGCAAAACTGAAGAAAATATTTGGTGAAAATCAGCAGCAAGTCCACATAGCACATGAACAATTGAAAAACAGAATCCCGCATCATGGCACAAATACAAGCTCTTCTGGTAAAGGATATCACAACAAAGAAATTCATCAAGTGCTGTAAGTTCATAGAGGAAATGCAAAGCAAAGTGGTCCCTATGACAGTTGTGGAAGACCATAATGACCTCACTTCTCTTATACAACAGGTAAAAGAAGAGACATCACAGTTTATAATAGCCAGAAATGTCGGACCAAGTACACAAGAGACAGCAGTCATTAATGTCGACCCCCATAGTCAGGAGATGGTTCAAAGGGCTCTGAGCACTATGGGACTTAACTTCTGAGGTCATCAGTCCCCTAGAAGTTAGAACTACTTAAACCTAACTAACCTAAGGACAACACACACATCCATGCCCGAGGCAGTATTCGAACCGGCGACCGCAACGGTCGCGCGGTTCCAGACTGTAGGGCCTAGAACCGCTCGGCCACCCCGGCCGGCTGTCAGGAGATAACAGAGAATGTGCAAGAAGAGGTGTATCGAGAGTTAGCACCAATCTCTGCTACCAGTCAGATATATCAAGAAGAATGGACGTGGTCAACTCTGGTTATGCCGCAGGTGTCAGATGACAACCCAGCGTCCGACCAACAGAGGCATAACCAACTCCTCCGCCGAGTGCAACACCCACCGGAAGAACCAACATTTAGAGGACGGAGGACAACATGCCTGTATGTTTCCACCACGAACGCCCTGGACACTTTGTATGCTACTAAAGAGGAAGAAGGCGATTTTTCGGCGACTACTATGCCACCATACGTCAAACATCATTGCAATTCTATTCATGCTAATCAACTGCAGATGTTTATATTTGACCTGTAGGACGAAGCCCATCATGATACCCTGGACGAGTTTGCTCTCCAATACGCTGAAGCCATTCTCCGTCGCTGTGCAGAGGTACTAGCCACTCGCATACCCGCCGAATTCAGAAAAACTAAGCCAGACGATCATCAATGGAGGTGGTGCCACCACAGAAGTGAATCCTCCATTGACGACTGTTATCAATATGCCAGGGAATATTGTGGTGTCACCGCCAGACACCACACTTGCTAGGTGGTAGCTTTAAGTCGGCCGCGGTCCATTAGTACATGTCGGACCCGCGTGTCGCCACTGTCAGTGATCGCAGACCGAGCGCCACCACACGGCAGGTCTAGAGAGACTGACTAGCACTCGCCCCAGTTGTACGGACGACTTTGCTAGCGACTACACTGACGAAGCCTTTCTCTCATTTGGCGAGAGACAGTTAGAATAGCCTTCAGCTAAGTCCATGGCTACGACATAGCAAGGCGCCATTAACCATTTCTAGAGAGAGCCTCACTTGTATCATCAAGAATGCTGTATACAAATGATGGATTAAAGTTAAGTATTCCAGCAGCTAGGTACTTTTCTTTATAACATTCATTACGTATCCTGTTTCAGACCTAAGCAAGCCTGCGTGAGTTGACGCGTGCATTTCGGCCTCCTCTCTAAATTAGTGCGTTGTGTTGGCTAATCTGCCGACACAACAAATATCATCGATGTCATCATCAAAGGCCACCCTATCCCGACACTAGTCAATTCAGAGGCTTCTTTTCCTGTAATGTCAAATGTTTATCAAACACCTCCTACAGAAGACTGTGTTCAATGATATGAAAGCGATTTTGATAGAGGTCAAAAATGGGAAATACATCCAGCTGACAGCAGCATGCATTCCAAAAGTAACTATCAATGACAGAAAACAGCCCTTTTAACTTGACGTTTGAACAGTATGTAGTCATTATGTTGTTTTATTTCATAATGTCATTTTATTCTCGGATGGAACTTCTTGCAGGCATCGCAAATCGCAAGCAGTCATACACTGTGGAAGGCCAGAGCTCCAGACTGCAGAAGCTATTCCAAAAAGCACACGTAACAAAGATGGCTGTGACTTGTTGTTTACCGTTGAGGACGTCATCATCCCGCTGTCATCAATGACACAAGTTACCGTCATCGACCTGGCGCTTAGATAAACTGTGAATCTTTTGTCGGTTGTAACAGCTACTCTGGCTCACAAAAGAAATTTACATTCCAGTAACGATCATAGGTGTTGCAGCTAAGGTTGATTAGGCTAACTGGGAAAAAGACTGCATTCTTAACAGTTGACGGCCATCATGAGTTCAAAGTTAGCTCCAGTCTCCTTCGAGCATACGTTGGACATCCTATTTCGACACAAATGGAAGACGTATCTTTGCTGCCGGGATGATATTGTCTTTAGACGCTTAAAGAACATCGAAGTCGCCTGGCAAACATGCTGGAGTGTGTTCAGGCCGCATACCTCTGCTTCAGTCCCAAAAAATGCCCCTTCGTCACCCAGTAATAAAAATCTCGGTAAACCTCGATAATAGCGATGGTTTCTGCCTCGATCCCGAAAAAAGAAGTCACTGACTTTCCGACTCATAGCAAATTCAAAATGTACTCGTATTGCCAGCTATTCATAAAGGGCTTTTGTAACAATAAATGTTCCACGCAAAAACTACTGCAGTGAGATACCAAATTTTCCCGGTACGAGGCGCAAGAAAGATCTTTTCTTGTCCTTAAGAGGGTCCTAACTTCTTCTCCAGTCTTAGCATTGTACAACGAGAATTCCAAGACAGAACTTCACATCGGCGCTAGTATTTGTGGGATAGGAGCTTTTCTAGCACAAATTCATGGAGGTGCTTAAGCTTATGCTTCCAGAGTACTTTCCAAGTCCGAGATGAACTACTCTACAATCGGTAAAGCTTGCCTTGCACCTGGTTTGGCCACCAACATATTCAATCTATACTAATTTAGCGAAGCATTCACACTTGTTACGGAGCATCAGTCTCTATGCTGGCTGACTAGCCTGAAGGATCCGCTAGGTCGACCGATTGGCGGGATGAGGCAACAGTGGTTTACAAAATCGGACGAAAACACAAGGACGCCTACTGTCTTTAAAGAAATCTTTTAGCAGAACATAGCACAGTGCATGAGATTTCAGTCACAACTGCATTAAATGACGTTGGTGCTGAACAATGAGAAGATCCAGCACTGATGAAAACCCTAGAGAACTCGAAGGAGGACGAACCAATCAAAGGAGAGTTCAAATTAATAAACAAAAATACTGTGTAAGAGTAACTATCATCTGACGGGTCATAAATGATTGTTCCTCATCCCAGTTCATCTATGGGCAGGTATTTGCACGGTGTTCCAACACATGGTCACATTGGATTCATGAAGATTCTAGAGAGAATCAGACGCAGACATCACTGGCGAGGTCTCTATCGATCAGTTTGAGACTATGTGAGCCACTGTTAGGAATGGCAATGGCGAAGCCCATGCCGCAGTTAGCCTACCTTCGGGGTATCTTATACCAATTCTTCTGCAGCATCGCTATTCCACTGGATTGAAATCGACTTCTTGGGGCGTCAACAAACGAGAATCGATAGATAATAGTCTGCACAGTCTACTTCATCTGCTATGCTGTCAACAAAGCTGAAGCTCTGAATACTGCAAGGTTTTTTGTAGAATACGTCATTTTGAAGCAGAGAGCACCGTGTGTGATTACTATGGAAAAGTTTCCCAGTCAAGACTAGTGTCAGAGGTAGTTTCATGTTGCAACATCTCCCACAGGGTGACAGCTGCCTACCACCTACAAAGTAATGGCCTCACAGAACGCTTTAATAAGACGTTTTCAGATATGCTCTCGATATACACTGATGTCAAACAGAGAGATTGGGATATAATACTACCTGTCGTGATGTTTATACACATCCCAACGAAGCAAGGTTCTACAGATTTCACACTGTTTTTTCTGCTCCACAGTCACATGGCCAAAACGACAATGGATGCACTGTTCCCGCTGCAAGTGGACTATACTAAGGATGGTTTCGTGAAACATCTTTTCGCCAAGAGCAAAGAGCTGGCTCGCATACAGTCTCTAGACGCCCAGAAGAAGGACCAATAGCGCTACAACGCCAAATGTTGATCTGTAAGATACAGGATGAAGGTTGGTATGGATTTTTAAGCCAGTGCAGAAAGCAGGACTATCAGAGAAATTACTAAAACACTATTTTGGTCGTAATATTTCCTTCATTGTTGTCTAACATCACATACGAAATCGACTGTTATGACCCTTCATCAAGAAGACAAAAGCGCAAAGATGTCGTCCACGTCTTCCATATGAAGACCTACTTCAATTCTGAAAGGCAGATCGATGATAGGACCTCCTCGTTCAAGAAAACTGAAGCCCCACTCGATGATCACAAAGGTATGACAGAAGGGGCTGCCTATGATGCTCACTAAATGACAAAAAAATGGCTCTGAGCACTATGGGACTTAACAACTGAGGTCATCAGTCCCCTAGAACTTAGAGCTATTTAAACCTAACTAACCAAAGGACATCACACACATCCATGCCTGAAGCAGGATTCAAACCTGCGACCGTGGTGTTCGCGCCATTCCAGACTGAAGCACCTAGAGCCGCTCGGCCACACTGGCCGGCTAGGATGTGACAACACAAGCCAAATGCAAGGATCCTCTAGTACTTCCATAGAGAGAACCACTGTCAAGATACTTAGTTCCAATAAGAACTTCTCTGGGAGAGGGAGCAATGTCACGAGCTGTGCTGCAGTAAGCATTGCAATCTGGCACCAGCTCAGATTTGATCACCAACAATTATTTATTACCCTATTTAGTGTTTACCATTTTTAAAGATTATCGAAATTTATTATTTAAGTAATGTTTGTATATTGTGGAACATTTGACGTTGTATAAATAGCAGCACTCTCTGTCCAGGAGACAGTTCTATTCTGCTCTATATTAGTGTCCATAATAAATGTGCTTTCAGTGCTAAGTGTTGTGTTCCATTGACGACTGTACATTTGTATTAAGACTTGATTGTGTTATGACATATCTTGACTTCGACTACAGTGCCTAATGTAACTGTTGTGTATATGTGACTCAATTTTCACAGCACTAGAAGAAAAATGAAGCAACCACAATTGTTGTCTCCTAACGTGGTGTGACTCCACTAGAAAAAGTCAACAACCCTGGTTTCCACATGGTCGGCACAAACTGAATGACATTATTTGTTAGTCCCAAACGAACATTTATCAGTCAACAAGTAGAGAAATCCCCAACTATGAAACAGTCATCGGAGGTGTTGGAAAATGCAACAGCATTCAAGTCTGGGGAGCATGCTGGTTTTAGCAAAGGAGTGATACCCTCACAACCTGGATTCACATTCAGAGAAGTGAGTTCCAGATACCTGTCTGGCCTATATTTAACCTTTATCAATTAAGGAAAATGTCAGGATGGATTCTATTAAACGAGACAGCCCATTTCATTCCACATTCTAACCTTGTTCTCAACCCCCAATGCCTCATCAAAGACCCCAACTCTTCTTTTTGTAGCATGTTGTCTGAATGGGTACAGCTGTCTGTTGAAAAGAGTTGTGAGTGGCCGTAGGTTATCGAAGAATTAAAGGTTGGGTGTTCTTATCTCTCTATCTACAGAGAATTGTTTACAGGTGATGAGGAAATTTGTACTTTCATCAGTGTTGATTCCTTCTCACAACATCAATCTGTCAACATAGTAAGGAGACTTTTGTGTCAACAGTAGGACAGTTTTGCATTTTCTCTAAATACAAATCAATTAGCATAATTAACACTTAATTGCATTTGTCACATAAACAAACACTGTCATTGTAAATGAACCCCCTCCACAATGTATTTTTTCCCTATGTTGTCCAGTGCCATCCTGTCTTTTTGTTAATGTAACACATACAACGAGCATCTGCTCATACATGTTCACTCCACAAAGGATGCAAGTCAGTTTGGACTGATACTGTGCATCATTTTGTTGTTCACAAGACTCAGCTTAACTGTGCTGAAGTAACACAACATTATATGGTGGCCCCTATAGCAGCCATGCCCCTATTTTATAGCTGATAAAAACATTTATTATTATTTTTTAAATATGTGATATCATGAGAGACAAGTGTGTTGTCAGAGGAACAGTTTGGTTTGGCTAGTGCAGAGACGGTGTAACAGTATCTTCACAAGCCACAGAAAATAGACTGAAAACAATGATATCATTTAATTATAAGAACAGTTATTATCATCACTGACTTTTTGTTGCATTCTTTATTCTTGTTCGAGTAGCCATTACGCTAGCAAGACGCACTTTAATCTGCTGCCCATGATAAGGTCTGGTATTATTACTGTTATGTAAACTACCTGTTGTAAATTATTGGAGAAAAATAGACAATAATGTTATTCAAGTTTGTCTCATATTTTCTGTAAGAATACTACTTATCTTCACACTTTGCATTCTATCTTTGCTTCACTGCGGACAAACTGCAAAGCCACCGTTAGCGGTAATATATTTATATGATCTTATTGGCAAGAGTTACAGTATTATTTCAGACTGCAAATGCTGAGAACAATTATTTAATGCTAAATGTAAATGTGTGAATAGGGCCTCCGGTCGGGTAGACTGTACGCCGGGTGCAAGTCTTTCGATTTGACGCCACTTTGGCGACTTGCTCGTCGATGGGGATGAAATGATGATGATTAGGACAACACATCACTCAGTCCCTGAGCGAAGAAAATCTCCGACCCAGTCGGGAATCGAACCCGGGCCCTTAGGATTGACATATTGACATTCTGTCACGCGGACCACCCGGCTACCAGGGGTGGACTATTTAATGCTGATTAATTTCTTTTTTTTCCCAAATCGAATTCAGAAGTTATTTTCATGTTATCGGAACAGATCGATGTTCATTTATCTACCGCCGTATCAGGAAAGCTTTACGCGGCGAGTTTAAATTGCCGAATAATTCAGACATATATATTTGCCAATGTAAAAAGAATCTGCGTAAAGGTAGCTTGATTGTAAATAAAAAATCTATGCTATGAGAAACTATTTTAACTTCTACCATTATTTGCTGGTGTCGGAGCATAAAATTTTCTCAGCTAAAGCTCGGAAACCTTTTCAGTAAAATTCGCTAATTCCAGTGTTGTGTGTGTCTGAGTTATAAAAGTGAAGTGATATTCAAGAGTGAACTGGGTTTGTGTGAAAGTAGTCAACGAACCTAACTGAATAATTTTAAACAGATAGATTTCTTTACAGACAACATATGAAAACGGTTGTGTTTTTCAACTTAGTTCACATTCATGCTCATGTCATATTCTAGCCAGGTAATGCAGTAACTAAATGACAATTTAGAACTGTAGACATATTTAAATATTTGTGTTGGACGCTGCTAAATTTGCGCATTCAGAACATGGTTTAAAAGACAGCACACTGGCGAGCAACGCGTAGTGCGGTGTAAAAACATATGTATAAAGAATATGTAACATCACCATATTGAAGTAATATATGTATTAAATGTTTTCAGGTGTATCATACCACTGAAATACGAGTATATTAATGGATTGTCTTACTTTATTTCATGTATACTGACTGGAGGGCAAATGATAAAACCAGTTATCTAGAAGAGAGACCACAAACAGGGATGTACGAATAAATCTTAACTTCAATCAGCATGTGCTGCAGCCTTATGAGTAGCTACCATTACATAGCTGCTGCAAGTTAAAATGATAATTAAACCAGAACTGCCAATATCATAAAGTAGTGCTTATCTCATTGCCATTGTGAGTAAAGAAATTTTATTGAAATGGTTAGGCCAAAGAAACAGATTAAGGCCAATGAATTTACTGATGTTAATGTAGATACTGATGCAGTATCAGAGAGTCAAAGCAAACAAATAGAACACACTTCAGTGCAATTATTAGGACATACGTCAGGAATTAATGACAAAATTTTAACAAAATTATCGAACGAAAATGAAGTTGAGGATCAGTTTGAAATAACAGACAATCCTCAGACAAAAGTTGCCGATATGATTGAGGGTAATGTAGCAGAGCAGGGGGTGGACCTTGTTACTTTGCCAACTACAACCCCGTCTGACAGTAACTTAATAAAATTTCTGTACTGAAGACTTAATGTTATGGAACAAGAACGTAGGGAAGCTAGGACTCTAAAAGAGCAAAAGCGAAAGGAGGAAGAGATATTAAGGGAACAAAGTGAGTTCAAAGAGCAAGAACGAGAAAGAAAATTTCTGGATTTAATAAATAAAACATTTGTTGAGAGAGACAAAGATCTAGTAAACAAATTCAGTCAAATCTTGGTTGAACAGGACAAGGCTACTGTCGAACAGTTTAACAAAGAAAGAGATATTGTCAAAAGGACTATTAAACCTCTGGAAGATGTTCCAATTCGATTTGATACTATGCAACAGGAAATTGATAACTTAGATACCGTAAGCAATTTAAGAGCTTGGGCATTACTGTGTATTCTATACAGGGCAATATGCAAAAAGATATCGAATCCCAATTTCGTAAGCAAGAGGCTCAAGCGTTATGTTTAGAAAACCAGAATATCAAAAGGCCAGCAATGCGGTGTAATGAAACAACAAGAATTGAGAATCCACGCAATGTATCAAATTCACCTGCGAGCTATTCAGAGACACCTAGGGAACGGAGTTACGGCAACCAACGTGTTGTACTGCAACAGGTTACGCAACATAGGCCGAATTCGGAAACTGTACATGCTATCATGAGGGAGCAGCGCAGGTTAACAATAATAGTAAAGTACAGTTAAACGCATTGATGCGCGACAAAAGCCTTATCAAGCACCGGCCATATCATGTATTCAATGAAGACAATTAATGGAATATCCACCCAGTAGATTTCTACTAGGCCTTGTCTTTTTCCCTATTTGATCATCTGCTTACTTCACTATTTCATCTCTCAAAACCACCCATTTCTCTTCTGCTTTATTCCTTTCCCCTCGTCTGGTCAACTGCTGCCTAATGCTCCCTCTGAAACTCTCAGCATCCTCTGGTTCTTTCAATTTATTCATATCCCATCTCCTTAATTTCATATCTTTTTGCAGTTTCTTTAGTTTTGATCTACAGTTCATAACCAGTAAATTGCAGGCAAAATCCACATCTGCCTCTTCAAATGTCTAGCAATTTCAAATATGGTTCCTAAATATCTGTCTTATCATCATACAAGCGTGTTCCCAAATCTCTGTCTTATCATACAAGGGTTACCCAGAAAATAATACACCGCATTTTTTTTCTTCAGCAACTCTTTATTGAACATAATGAGAATTAAACACATGAAAGAATGGTATTTTATCTACACACCATATTTTTAGACGTAATCTCCATCCCGTTCTATGGTCTTCCTCCAGTGTGAAGCAAGGGCATGTATGCCCTGTCGGTACCAATAATTGTCCTTGTGGCAGAGCCAGTGTTTCACTGTGTGAATCACCACCTCATTATCCTCAAAATGTCTTCCATGAATGGTGCCCTTTAATGGCACAAACAAGTGGAAGCCTGAGGGGCTTAGGTCAGGGCTGTAGGGTGGTTGGGGTAACACTTTCCAACCCTGTTTTGCAATGTGTGCAGCAGTCCTCAGACTCTTGTGGGGCCGAGAACTATTGTGTTGCAGCAAAACATCTCCTGGGGGTTGCTGTGTGCTGAAGTTACTGGAATCACATCTTGAGTTTTGTTAATGCGTTGACATATCCTTCTGAATTAATGGTACCACTTCTTGGCATCATCACATCAATGAGAATAACACCTTCAAAGTCACAGAAGACTGATCACAATGTTACCAGTTGCTTTGAATTTATTCTTCTGTGGTGAATGGGAATGGTGCCAGTCCATTAACTATCCTTTTGTTCTGGGGTCAGAATGGTGAACCAAGTTTCATCACCTGTCACAAACCAGAAGGAGAAGGCCTCCCCTTTAGCTTCAAAACGTAGCAACAAATCAAGACAAATGGTTTTTCTGTGTGATTTGTCATCCACTGTTAGATACTGCAGGACTCATCTTGCACACACTTTTGAATATCTAAGAGTGCAGATAATTGCAACCACACTTCCTTTGCTGATTGACAGATGCAGTGCCAACTGCCAGCTCGTAATGCATCTTTTCTCACAAATGACATCAGCTTGCTGCAACATGTCACGTGTGACAGCCATGGATGGTCTCCCTGACTGCTGCAAATTGTGGAGCTCTGCTGAATCACCTTCTGATGACCTCACCCTCCATGCCTAGCGACTAACTGTACTTCTGTCGACAGCAGATGCTCCATAGACATTGCACACAATTTCTTTCTCTGCAGTGAGAAATTCAATGACGGCATGTTGCTTGTAAAATACATCATCTACAGACAACATTTTAAAAGTGTCCCACAGCTATGCTATCTATCAGAAGAGACGGAAACTTAGAGCGCTCACTCAGGACACTTCAAATAATACATACATAATGTTTTGCATTTGTAGCATTGTTTTAGGCTGAGAAAAAAAAAATGTGGTGTATTACTTTATGGGCAACCCTTGAATAATCAATCTGAAACTTTCCATTGTCTCCAGATCTCTTCCAAGAATCAATCTTCTTTCACAGTTCTTAAACCAAGTGTTAGCAATAATTAAATTAAGCTCTGTGCAAAATTCTACCAAGTGGCTTCCTCTTGCATTCCGTTCCCCCCGTCCGTATTCATCTATTTTTCACTGAGCGAGGTGGCACACCGGGCTCGCATTTGGGACGACAAGGGTTCAAACCCTTGTCCAGCCACCCTGATTAATGTTTTCTGTGATTTTCCTAAATGACTTCACGCAAATGCCAGAATGGTTCCTTTGAAAGGGCGTGGCTGATTTCCTTCATCATCCTTCCCTAATCTGACGGGACCAACAACCTCGCTGTTGGTCCCCTCCCCCAAACAAACAAACAAACAAAAAACTTACATTCCCTTCTCTTCCTTTTTCTACTATTGAATTCCAGTCCCCCATCACAATTAAATTCTCTGTCTCCCTTAACATCCTAATTTCTTTTATCTCATCATACATTTCTTCAATTTTTTCATAAACTGTGGAGCTAGTTGCTATATATAAACTTGTGTTACTGCATTAGGTGTGGGTTTTATGTCTTATCTTGGCTATGATAATGCACTCGCTATGCTGCTCATAGTGGCTTACCCGCATTCCCATTTTCTTATTCTTTATTAAACCCATTCCTGCATTACCCCTATTTATTTTGTATTTATAACCCCACATTCACCTGACCAGAGATCCTGTTCCGCCTGCCACAGAACTTCATTAATTCCCACTATATCGAACTTCATCCTATCCATTTCACTTTTTAAATTTTCTAACCTACCTGCCTGCCTGATTAAGAGATCCAACATTCCACTCTCTGATCTGCAGAAAGCTAGTCTTCCTCACCCCGATCCAGTGGCGTACTATTTGACCTCCAGAATGTTTCACCCTAGAGGAGATCATCATTTAGCCATACAGTAGAGCCGAATGACCAAAAAAGTTACGGCTGTGTTTTCACCTCACTTTCAGCTGTTCACAGTACCAGCACTGCAAAGCTGTTTTGGTTGGTGTTACAATACCAGGTCACTCAATCATCCAGACTGTGGCCCCTGCAACTGCCGAAAAGGCTGCTGCCCCTCTTCAGGAACCTTGGGGCCTCTCAACAGATACCCCTTGGTTGTGGTTGTGCCTATGGTACAGCTATCTGTATCACTGACGCATACAACCTATCCCACCAACTGTCTGGTTCTCCTACATATACCTCAAGATAAGACAACAGAGATAAAATGAGAGAGATTTGAGCCCACACAGAGGCTCACTATTAATCGTTCTTCCCATGAACCATTAGGGGAAAGTGACAGTGGTACAGAAAGTACTCTCTGCCATGCACCATACGGTGTTCATGGAGTATAAACTTAGATGCTAGGCACAGACACAGCAACACATGGAAATTTGGGGCACTGATAACTATGATGATTATGATGATGAAGATGAAGCAGCCAAGGGGGCATTCATAGTATTTACAGTTGCAGCTCTCCTGTGTGCAGTCATCTTAATGTTGAGACACAGGGCCAAGTGTTGAGAGAGGAAGAGTGACTAAGTTTGGAACCAGCATATGCAACAAAACTTATTATCCAGTGATGGGATGATTAAGTGATCCAGACTGAGTTATGACGCATGAATCCCATCTCTGGCAAGATGACCACCAGAGCAAAAAGCTCGTGGTATTTTATATTCCGATATGACATATTTTAGCTGAATATGCTTTAGGAGCAAAGGAGACCAATCACTGAAAAGCAGAAGCACCGACTCGCCTATAGGTACCCTATGCCCCTACATGTGTTTTATGACAAGACAGGAAAAAACCATTTGATATACCCTCTATTTTAGGTGACAATGAGATTATAAGGTTTTGTCTTGTCAGATTAACCAAACTGTTGGACAGATTTTAGTGTGTTCTCCGTGTTGTTGGCTTACTTTTTTAAGACTTTACCAGCCAGCCACAATATCCTGAATTATTATCCCTTCTATTAGTTAATTTGTATTTTACCAGTACAGAGCAAGAAAAATTCATGGGAACAGTTTTAATGTCAGTGTTCAAGAATGTAAATTTGTGTGTGTATCTGTTTTATACTGGATGGTAGTTTAGGAATGGCCTTTTTTAAATGAATTTTACCCCCAATTTAAGTGTTTTAAAGATTTTAACCATTTTTGTTTCATAGCGTTTTAGTAAGAGTACAATTGACGGTGCTATTCAGTATCTTAAATCCACAAACAACAATAAATTTTCATTGTGGACCCAACGAATCCATTTCAATAGTAGCCTTATGTCTCAAAAGTAATTGATGACAAAAAACTACTATTGGGAGCTGTTTCAATAAAGTGTATCAATGAACAAGGTAATATACTTACATGCACACATACAGCATTGTCTTTCTAGAAATTACAGTATTACACTACAAAAAGTATGAACCTAAAGCCAATCACGGCAGTTCATTGGCTGCTTTTTTTTCAGTAACAGCACGCTTTTCATCATCAAATGCAGTTACAGTAGACAATTTTGGCAAGTGCAGAACTGTTGAAAAGCTAGAGATTTCAGTTCTTAAACTGAGAAGTAGATTGTATCTCCTTCAACCTCTGTGAAAATCACAAATTTCTAAAGCTTTCTGACCAAATTGTGAGGGGCGAATGAGATGTTAAAAATTTTGATTAGATGACTATTTTTCTGTTTGGGAGATGCCAGCGACATACTAAGATAACTTAGTATGCACATTGAAGTCAAAGTAACTGAAAAGCATATTCAGTCAGAAGACCAACAGTTGAAATATAGTAATAGATTTCATTTAATAGAAGGAGTTTGATTCTATTATCACAAACATTTCACTTGAAAGTGAGAATTTTTTTCCAGCATTATAAACATTTCATTTATTTAACAGACTGTAATAATTAAAATTTTGATTCAGAAGGATGTAGGTTGCAGTACTTACTGGGAGATGAAGAAACTTGCACAAGATAGGGTAGCATGGAGAGCTGCATCAAACCAGTCTCAGGACTGAAGACCACAAGAACAACAATAATTTTGATTTTAATTTCTGCATGTAGTCAAGGGTACCATCAGAACATTAAAAAATTACAAATCTTTAAAGAAATACAAGGTTTTATTCAGACTATTAAAGCATACATGGATGGAGAATGATGAAAGTACAGTGCACCACACAATACATAAACTATGATATAAATATAATTTGTGCAAAAGCATTACACTGGAAAAAGGTAAAATACATACAGTATACATTTGTACAAAATGAACACAGTGTATAAAAGATATGAACAATTTATTCACAAAAATTATTTTAATGCAATATTTTGAATCATACAAAAGGACAATGAACACAAAAGTGTGTTCATCTAATATAAAAAATAACCCACTTTCCACATAAAAGTAATAGATGCCTGAAGAATAGTTTCAGCGCGCACACACGCACACACACACACACACACACACACACACACACACACACGTGCACGCGCACGCGCGCGCACACACACACACACACACACACACACACACACACACACACACACGCACGCACGCACGCACACCTCTCTTTTCATTTCTTTACACAATATGGTCGACAAAATTTCTACAAATAAGAAATATTCACAATATTCTTCACTGACAAATAGACTCTATCTCTGGGAGTATCTTTGTTTGACCTAATATTATCAATGTAAACACTAATAATATTAGAGTAAACAGATGAGGATTGATTAGACCTAGTTATTAATAAAGATGTCATTTTTTAGATATATAAGACATGTGGAACATTACTTGCACAGTGTATACAATAAAGGTAACACACCACACCACACCCTGGATGAAATAATCTTATTGAAAACTTTTACTTCTGTACACTGGCAAGTTAATCTCTCATGCAGTCAGATTAATTGCTATAAAGTAGGGAAAAAAGAGACAAACACTACACTGCCAGGTAATTAGACGAAATTTTTAAACAAACTGCATTCACATGTCTAATATAAACTTTGAAAATGATCTGTGTCACATCTACAAGCACTGTAACAAATACAAGTACATCTGAAAAGTCTGTGCACAGAATCGTGATTTGGGGGAGGTGTTCCTAGTACTTGGTTCCAATTTGAGCTAGGAACATGGAGTGAAAACTTTTTTATTTAGCCTGAACCAGCAGCCATTAATATAGCCATCTGAATATGTCTTTCTTACTGTAGCTATGTTATAGTACACCAAGCAAGGTTTGAACGATGAACCAGAGATGGCATGCGGTAAATTATGCGAACTGATTAATTCGTTTTGCAAAAGATTTTACGTGCACCATTCCCGGATTTTACATGCAAAAACAGTCACCCTCATTCAGATTTTGTGTGCAAAAACAGACACCTTTAAATAACTCCATACTGAAGCAAGACTGATGGTTCAGATTTGAGCCATCAGTGTATTGGATCTTGATCTAAAGTAAGTCCCAACTGTCAACAAAAATTTTGCTGCATTTGGATTTTATATGCAAAAAATACATTTTTCTGGGAGGTTTCTGAAGCGCATCACTTCTATACTTTAAACTTGTACATACTGGTTGAAGCTTTGCACAAAGGTTAAGACAAATTTTTTAATCCAATAATCTTTATCCATTGTCAAGACATGGTGGTTTAAAGTCAAGCTAAATGTAGCACATAAGATTCGTTCTTACATTAACTGAATATGCAGAACAGTTTAAAGTGAATCAAATAAATAAAAAATGCTTTCTTACAATAAAACTGAAAACTCACTTTCAAAAATCTAGCTTTATTTGGATTTTATGTGCAAAAAAATTTCTTTTTTTTTAGATTTTTTTACATGTGCCATTCCTGTTTTTCAAACTTGTGTGAATCTGTTCAAATTTTGAAACTTCCTGGCAGATTAAAACTGTGTGCAAGACCGAGACTCCAACTTGGGACCTTTGCCATTCACAGGCAAGTGCTCTACCAACAGAGCTACCCAAGCACAGCTCATGCCCCGTCCTCACAGCTTTACTTCTGCTAGTACCTCGTCTCCTACCTTCCTGTGCTTGGGTAGCTCAGTTGGTAGAGCACTTTCCCGCGAAAGGCAAAGGTCCAGAGTTCGAGTCTCTGTCTGGCACACAGTTTTAGTCTGCCAGGAAGTTTCATATCAGCGCACACTCCTCTGCAGACTGAAAATCTCATTCTGGAAACATCCCCCAAGCCATGTCTCTGCAATATCCTTTCTTTCAGGAGTGCTAGTTCTGCAAGGTTCGCAGGAGATCTTTTGTAAAGTTTGGATGGTAGGAGACAAGGTACCGGCAGAAGTAAAGCTGTGAGGATGGGGTGTGAGTCGTGCTTGGGTAGTTCAGTTGGTAGAGCACTTGCCTGCGAAAGCAAAGGTCCCGAGTTCGAGTCTCGGTCTGGCACACAGTTATAATCTACCCGGAATTTTCATATCAGTGCACACTCCGCTGCAGAGTGAAAATCTAATTCTGTTCAAATTTTGTAAGAAAATGGACAAATACAAGTAATTAATTGTAATCCTGTTGTTTTGTTAAAGCTTTATCAATTGCCACAAATTTAAGCAAAGTGGTTTGAGTGACAATTAAAACACCTATACTGGATCAGTCATCGCATGAGGCATAAAAAAAAAATCTACCTTGGTTGCCAAGCTATGGCTTCTAATCTCAATGGTAGTGTAAAAGTTGAATACCAAACTAAAAAATGCTCCTGCCCTAGCACAAAAAAAGGCGAATATGTCCTGGGCAAAGTTAGGAATGTAAGAGAAGAGAAATAGCTTTTCGACTTACCAGGCAGGTTTAAAGACATTTAAATCAAAACACTGACATATTCATGCTCGTTTGTGAGTTAAACCTACTTCCCCAGCCAGTAAGTTCTCTTAGACCCACGTCTTGTTACATGTATGGTGAGGGGAGTAAGAATGAATAGACACAAACTTATGTGCATCTAGAGAGTGGACTGCATCTACAAGAGAACGTATATGAATGTTGGGTGCAACTGTAATAGGAAGTATTCCTAAACTTTAACATGTATCATATTGCACGACATGACAAATGCCATGCTGGGTGACATGATGGCATGTGTCATATTATACGACATGATATCATGTATCATGTTACTTTAATTGACACAGAGCATTGCATTAAATGACACAGGTACTAACTCTAAAAAGTGGTAATATGTCAAGATGTTTTCATTTGTATGTCTTTAAAGCTGCCAGATTAGTCAAAAAGTTGGTTCCATTTTTTTACATCCCTAACTCTGCGCAGGACATATTCACATTTTTTTGTGCTACGATAGGAGCACTTTCCACTCTGATACTAGAATACAATGAGGGGCACATTTTAATTCAGAGGTGTTTATGGAACAATTATGATTCAATTCATGTATGTTAATACTGTCTTTTGGAACTGTAATAAAAGTCTTATTAAGGCTAAAAATATTTCGCTTTATTTTAAAGCGTCTTCAATGGTAAGATATATTTTAACGTTCTTCTACACAAATGGGTAAGATTTTTTATACACTGCACTTTCACTAATACGAAATTAATATGAAATATAATTAAAATTGTATGTTGTGTAGGAACATAGCCTTCTCACCATTTCATGTACTACAAAACGAAGTACACAAATGGCAAGATGGCAGTTGACCTACACAATAAAAGGGACAAATATGTTTAATGACAGTGAAAGTGCTGCACACAAAAATCTAACACTTATATGTACAAGAACATTAAGAATAAGTTAAGAAACGAAAAAGCCTGACCACTGAAGCTGCTTTAAAATAATGCAAAACGGGTTTGGTCTAAAAAGGCTTTTATTACAGTTGAAAAAATGGTGTTAATCTATATAAACTGTATAACTGTGACTGCAGGAAAGAGGCCGTAAAACAAAAAAAAGACAGTGATGATTCATTGTATCATTCATTCACAAATTGTTCCAAATTTGTTCACAATCATCCTCATCCATGTTTATTGCACATAGTGCCACCACACACAATAATACATAAAATTTAGTGGCACCCAACTGTTACTATTACCCCATCATTCACATAGAAACAAAAATCAACTTAGTGTAAAACACAACTATGTGATTTGTAACATACTGTGGAACATCTCAGTGCATGAGAGTACGACCTATATGAAAATGTTGACTATTCACATAACAAAAAAACTACAATTTAAAGGACAATAAAATCTAAAAGTGTAAAAAGTTTTAAGAAAAACACCTCAGAAAATGAGTATTTCATGTCGCCACTTGGTTTCTCCTACACATGCTGTTCCAGAAGAGAATTAAATTCAAATAATTTCAGACCAATTGTAACATGCTGCAACAAAACTACTCACCATTCAGCATTTAATTGACTAGATGAGGCCATTGCCACAACAGATTATAATAATTAAATATAAACTAAAGAAAGAGAAATTCAATAAATAAAGAATGTGTCAAGTAAGTTACAGCAACTGCTGATGAATACATCGCACAGTGAGATGATTGCAGTAATACACCACTTCAATGAGCACCAAACTGAAACAGCAGCAGAAATAATTGTGGGACAATCATCAGAGGTCGACAAGGATACTGGAGCCTAGAACGTAAGTGGTGTTCTGCACTAATCTGGCACCCCTGAACATGAAAATGATATTAGTTTTTTCCCCATCACTGAGTTTTCTCTGCACAGCTGCCCCTCCTCCCAAGCTACTGTGGGTTATTTATTATTTACTACTGGTTGCTAAATCTATGTTGTGTAGTGTAATTTATATAAAGGTGCCAACATTGTATATCTGTACTACAATATGGTGAAGTAGAAGTAGGGGGAGAATGAAATTTGAAGCAGATGTTCTGTTGTCACTGCAAAAATCAACAGTTGGGCGAGTGTGAGAGCTAAAAGGTGATTATGTGCACTGAGTTGCATTATTTCATCAGTGCAGTGTCCAATATGTCAGAAAGAGAATGTGTGAATAGCCCGGATACATTTTCAGTGATTACACCTCTCGGTCTAGGGCTACCGATCCTCTCTCCACCATCATCATTTGAAAATTATCTAAACTGAAGGCAAGTCAAGAAAGTAATAAATCTGACTGTTCTGAGGGTGGTACTGATAGTAATCCAAAATCTCTTAGTCAAACAGAAATTAACAATTTGGTGAATGACTTGGGACTCTTGAAAAGACACAACACAACTTCTAGGATCACGTCTCAGTGAAAATAATTCACTTGCACACAATATGTCATATTCTGTGTACATAAATTGTGATAAAGACTTTAGAGAATCTTTTGTTTTAAATGGTTTCATTGTATTCTGCAGACATCACCAGATTACTGATGAAAGTGGGGGCTCAAATGTATGGCAGTAAGCAATGGAGGTTATGTACAGATTTTTAAAAAGTTTGAAAGCAGTATTTCTACATACTGGAAATGAGTTAACTTCAATTTTGATTGTGTATTCAGTACATGGAAGAGGGCCATACATTACTATACATGTACTCCTTCAAAATCTGAAGTATGAAGAACACTAGTGGGTTGTATGCAGTGACTTTAAAGTGATTGGCATTCTTCTCAGCCAGTGAACGGGCTTCACCAAGATGCCCGCTATATGTGTGAATGGGACTGGAAAGGCTATCGTAACCATTGGAGTATGAGAGAGTGACTTAAAAGGAAAAACTTGAGAATGGGATTGAAGAATATTGTTAACAAGCATCTGGTTAATCCAGATCAAATTTTATTGCCTAAGCTACAAATCAAATTAGGACTGATGAAGTAGTATGTGAAAGAAAGGATATCTATTGGACCAGATACATGTGAGTTGATGTCTGATGAACACGTTGACGGTATAATGTTGGAAATAGAATAGCAACTTTGTAGAAGTTTAAAAAATTTTGTGGATCATTTCCTTGGCCAGAATAAGCAGCTTGATTACAAGGAAATGATGGAAGATATGCTAGTCATTTAAACAGGTAGGACACAAGGTCTCCCGAAAATAATTTTTTGAATGTCACAACTAGAAATTTTAAGGCCAAATTGGCTGACACATCATAGGAACATGGTGAATGGTTCCATTGGGAACTTAAAACTCTGGAATGTTGTTACCAAGGTTGTTGCAGAATAAACATGTCTGACTACCGATGGTGTATCACACATGAAGAAGAAGTGACATCCACAAGGAAGGTCATCAAGGATTAACAGAAGCAAAACCTCCATCCAGTGAGAGTCCAAATCACCATATTTGCTTCTTAAAGGTCACACGTCTCTCACATTACTTTTTTACCATTTTTGTGTTCCATTTTGCCTACAGCTTCCTGTAATTGATTCCTGATTTCACTGGGCATAGATTTTGATGATGATGATGGTGCCAAAACCCAATGTGTTGTAGAAAAACAAGCTTCAGCTTGTGATCAGTGCCATCTATTTAGTCAGATACTCATATTTTCATTCAAGCCTCAGACTAACAGTCAAAATCTGTCAGCCTTTGTCACGTGTTGGATATGTGAGGGACAGAGCACTAACAATAAGAACACAATGTATGCAGAACACAATGTATGCATTTTTATGATATGTAAGTGACAGAAGAGATAGCTAACAGTGCAAGTAAGAGAGAGAGTTTTGCTTCCCCTTAACAAAAACTGGTGTGTACAAGCAAGAGGAAGCAAAAGTAGAATAAATTCAACTGAACAATACCAATATGACAGATCAAACACTCAAACAGTGTGCAAATAAAATTCAAGCCCCAAGGAGAACAGTCAATGCTCCCACAGTAATAAATGGGGAATACTTCACCCTCGTCTTTCCCGATTCTACTATGATGCCACAGAAACAAGATGACTCACTAAATTTTAAGTGTTCATCGCCATATTTCCTGGTCAAAGGTCAAGTGATACATCTCAGAATAGAATTCTAAAGGAGACAGAAAATTTAAACACAGTCATATATTCTAAATACTTACATTAAATACTGTACTCTGCAGAAGATGGAAAAAACTCTTTACTAAGCTTTCATCACTACAAAATGTTGTAAAATCAATAGAGTACTTCAGTCTGCTTTTAATTTATATGTTACTCAAAATAAAGATATAACAGTTCTTCCCCATTTGGATCACAAAGCACATTTTTTTGTTATGACTAGTTTTGGTTCTCTTAAAAAATCATCTTCAGATCTTTTACCTCACTTACCCGCACCACAAAATTCAATCTAATTAAAGAACCATATTAAGTTAGAAATTGTTTGGTTGAAACCAATTCACCAAAATTAAAATTCACTCTATATCTCTCTCTGCACCTGTGTGTGTGTGTACGTGGGGTAAGAGGCGGAGTGGGGGGGGGGGGGGGGGGGGCGGTTGTGGCAGCTTGTGCATATGATACAAAAATGAATATAAGTTTGATAAGAGAGCCTGTATTTTGAATGGACTGTTTACCATTATGAGAAATATTTGTTAAGGATAGCTTTTGCTCTTCATGAGATGAGTGTTGAAAAATGAAAGTGCACATTAGCTTCAACACAAATATTCTATAATGACCATAAAAATATATCCTACTGCATTAGATTGTAAACAAAACGATAAAACTGCATCACGTATTTCCTACTATTTTTGAACTAATAATTAAACTTTAATACACAAACTTCAAGTCACACAACCACAGGAAATCAATAGATATAACGAAGAGGGGAAAGCAATAATGACAAGTAAATATAACACACGCTGTCCTGGGTATTTGTGTACATCATAGGTTTTTGAAAAATCTTGCATCAAAAGACACCATACACTCAACGCAATAGAAAAAACACACCTTGCCTAAATGTGGGCACCTGAAGAAGACAAAATGCATCTTGCCTTCTGACACAATAACTATTGCAATATGTCCTTCAACACTGCAATTATTAGTCATCCAATACAAGAAAGCTTCAAACTGGCTTCTTTTGAGTACACTATATCATGACAAAGAAGGATTTGGGAGAAGGTACTCCAATCAAGCCAGTGTGACAATTAACATATATACCTATACAAACCTAAAAATGAGGGTTGAGCTTCATGCACACTAACTACAATTCTCTTAATAAAAGGGAACAAGAAAGTAACTAACCACTCTCAGGAAGAAAAGCAAAATAGGACCAGTAGTCACTGCACTGTTCCAAGCATTGCAAGTACTAGTACAGTAAATTCTACAATCAAAACTAAGAGAGCACAAAGTATTTTAAAGACTTGGCAACAATCTCTCTAAGTGTTCATAAAAACTAAGTTGCTGGATGATAATTCCAACATTTGTAATAAAATAGGTATAAACATGAACAAAAAGTAAGAATTTATAACATAATAATAAACATCAACAGAAATAATAATAATAATAAAACAACAACAACAACAAACAACAAACAACTTGCTTTGACTGTCATCATAGCCTTATAACAGGTTTGAAAAGAAAATCCTGTTGGAAAACTTACTGACATCTGCTAAATAAATCTCTCTTTGGTGCTATCAGTTTCAATCTGTAAGATCACCAGGTAACAAAATATCATCACTTAACTACACGTACACATAACATGATTTTGAAGACTACCATTCTGTTTCAAGTGTGAAATGTGTATGGTCAGATCTGCTTCTAAATTCCTATCACATGATGTGAGAAAATCTAATACTGAGAACAGTTGCACTTATAATTAGATTTGAGCGTAATACATTCCACATAACAGCACAGGTGACACATAGATCTTGCTCTTAGACAGTAATATAAGCAAATAACAACATCTGACAACAACAAAGAAGTGTATCAGTAGGTGATGCCTTCTAAAATTAAGCTTTTTAGTTACATGTAGTTTTGTTCATATCTGACATTTTGAAGATTCAAACTTAGAGACAGATTCAAACTTAGACACCAATTAGACTTTACACATTGTAAACTCAAAACAGAATGCTTATCAAAATCACCACGGATTGTACACAAATATGTTACAGTGATGTTTTGTGGCCTGATGATGACATTTTAGACTGGAACTGGGATAGCACAATAAAGGGTGTCACATGGTGTGTGTGTGTGTGTGTGTGTGTGTGTGTGTGTGTGTGTGTGTCTTTTTCCAACAAGACTCTCATATACAATGTTAGCCATGGATCATCATATATAAAAATATTTCGTGTCCTGAAAGGCCTGAAAAAGCTAAGCCATAACTTACATACAATAAAAATACATTTATCCATTGTTTATAGTTTGTACTTACTTTATAGTTTGAAAAATATTCTTAAATCTTTAAGATTGCAACACATAAGGATATTGTTGACGATACTGCAAAGACTTATCACAGAATAGTACTTTAAGAAGGCACATTCAATACAAAATTTTAAAAGAAATAGTAGCTCAAATTATACTTTTCTTTACATTGCATATTTCTGTTCAATACTTAAAATACTACAATCTTTTATATAAAACAGATTTATACAGACAAGTATTAAGACAAGGCACTGACATTTCAGCAAAGACTGTAGGTACAACTCAATACAACATGAAGCGTACACAAAAATTTGAAGTTATATTACAATACATGCTTCACACATTTTCAAACATCTTTGATGTCTGAGGCAGTTAATACTGTAAATAGATTCAACGCTATGTAGAAGAATATACATATGTAAAAAAGAATATATAAATAAAGAAGAGATTCATAAAAAAGTAAGCAGTTTCATTTAAGTGCTATTGTGTATATACACATTACAAACATTGTAAATAACACGCATCAACTGTTAAGTGCACATATTCAATGTTTTCCTCATAAATTACATAACATTTGTTAGCTTGTATACAAATAACAGTATCAAAAATATATAAGAGTAAAAATACAGCAACACTGATTACACAATATAGAACAAGAAACATTAGGCAGCTATTAAAATTGAGTCTGCAAAATTGGAAAACATGGACAACTAATCTCAATTACAGATTCAGCACACAAAATTAAACATGTTGCTATTGTTGTGTGTGTGTGCTGAATAGTATATTCTTTGGTGGGTAGTTTCACTGACGACATTCCAAAATTGGACTTACACCATTGGAGCTGTATTTTGAATCATGACATACCTGTTATAAAACTAAAAATAAGTGCTGATCTTCTTATTTTTCTTTTCCTTTCTGGGGTCTGTAATACATTGTCTCTTATTTTCTTTACAAACAAGAGACTACATCCATTGAATGTAATAAATTTAACTATTATTCAACTAGTTTTTAGAAGCTCTATCTTTGCTGGACATGTAAAAATTTTTAAATCTGTATTCTAAACAACTGGTATATCTTATACACCTTTAACTGTGAGTACCAACTTCTATAGGCAGTGGTTTTGATCGCCTAGTTATCTGATGCATCTTAGACTCACCCAAAGTACCTATCACCATGATTTCATCACCACAGGGTCTCTTCACCATACTTGCATCCGGCTTTTCTTCTTCTTGTCTTCCTAACTTGAGTTCTTTCACACAAATTCCAATAAGCACTATTTTCACAACCAACATGAGTTAATCATAATCACCAACAATTAGAAATTATGTCCAATATATTTTTAATCAAAATGTCTGCCAATTCGCCAGAACATCACCTAAAAAGTGAGGCATAATGAGAGAAACCAGGGTGGACAGTCGTCTTGTGCACTGTCTGAAAGGAAATAACTTTACGCTTCTGACTTACTGTTTGCATCAGCTGATGTTTCTGTCTCAGTCGCAGCTATAAAGCACTATGTGCTGTACGCAGACTCTGGAAAATATTCAGGGAATCCTACATTCCAGATTATGGCACCAAGCATCAGTGCAACATACAGGACTATGCAAGTCCAACGCAACACTTTCTCCCAGTATTTCACCTGTAGATTGCGCAGAACATTGATTCCGACAAGCAATCCAGCGACAGCACCAGCAAGGTGGGCAGCATACCCAATCTGGTGAAAAAGAAAATGAGAATACTGAAATTGGTACACCCCTTCACATTAAATACAGAAAGAAAAGAATATTTTATTGTATTTGCGAGATTTCCTTACTAAAAAACAACTCAAATACATTATATCACGTATAGTGCATGAAAAATTCTGAATATACTTTTATTTTTCACCAGCTTTCGCATGCCCACAGACATACATTCAAATTAAGAACCTGGGTATTGATTAACCATATGAAGAAAAACTTGGTTAAAGACACACAGGGTAGAGCAGGCAATGGAACTGACACTTAAGCAGAGAATGAATAAAAATGAGAGTGCATTCTGAGGGAGAAAATGACAAATGGGTGGAAGTGGGATGTTAATACAGAAAATTTTTGTAAATATTTATACCAATCTTATCTCCTCAACCCCCCCCCCCCCCACCCCACCCCCCTGCCATGCTGTGAGACTGACAGATCAACACACAAACAGTTTTAAAAAATGGGGAAACGTAGCAGTGACAGAGTACTAACACACATGAAAAACTAAGAGCACTATATTTGTAGAAAGCAATTAAAATTGAATAAGCAAAGCACAAAGTTTTAAAGATAATGGCCATTAGGTATTATGAAGAGTCGAACCTTCATATTTTAAAGTCTTTTGAAGTTGATGAGGGTAAAGTGGTCAGCCTATTTTCAAAATATAATACATGGATAGCACCAAACAATAAATAAAAGGTGTACAACTTTGCTTACGCGACAATAGGTGGCGACAACGGTAAGTAGCAGTCGAAAGAAACTGATCGCAGACGTCAGGCAGTTAGCTTGGACCACGGTCAACATAACCTCATTCAAACATTAGTCAATTTGTGCCTGCATCATAAAGTTGTTCTTGATTGAAAATGTCAGTTTACAAGCCTAATTCTCATTTCAATATGAAGAAAACAGAGGACGAGTCTCATCAAATACTCTCAAGTACATATGATAAGGACACTATTAGTGAAAGAATGTGTCATTTCAATGCTTCAAGACAGTGATTTTAACATCGTACACTGGCATAGTGGTGGATCAGAGAACGTTTTCGAAGATGCAGAATTGGAGACATTGCTGAGTGAAGACTCGCGTCAAACTCAAGAAGAATTGGCATGATTAGTGGGAGTGACACAGCAAACCATTTCAAAATGTCTCAAGGCTATGGGCATGTTAAAGAAACAAGGAACTTGGGTCCTGAGTGAGCTGAAACCAAGAGACATTTAATGACGTTTATGTTGCTTAAGAGGCAAAAACAGAAGGGATTTCTGCATAGCATTGTGACCGGGATGAATAATTAGTTCATTACGATAACCCTAAACGCAAAAAATTATGGGGATATCCCGGCCATGCTTCCACATTGACGGCCTGAATATTCACAGCTCCAAGATCATGCTCTGCATTTGGTGGGACCAGCCTGGCGTCGTATACTATGAGGTGTTAAAACCAAGAGAAACAATCACACTTGCTCATTATCGAACACAATTAATGCATTTGAGCAGAGCATTAAAAGACAAATGACCGCAATACAGCGAGAGGTACGATAAAGTGATTCTGCAGCAAGACAACGCTCGACCCCACGTTGCAAAAGAGGTCAAAAAGTACTTGGAAACATTAAAATGGGAAGTTCTACCCCACCCGCCGTATTCTCCAGACATTGCTCCCTCTGTCTATGACCTGTTTAGATCAATGGTGCATGGCCTGGCTGACCAACACTCCCGATCTCATGAAGAAGTCACAAATTGAATCTGTTCGTGGATCGCTTCAAAAGATGAACAATTTTTTCGACACGGGGTTCATACACTGCCCAAAAGATGGGAAAAAGTAGTGGCCAGTGATGAAAAATATTTTTAATGATACACGTGTAACCAATTTGTTTCGTTAAGGCCTAAAATGTTGGGGAAAAAATGGCGGAAGCAAAGTTGTATATCTTGTATGACACCAATGTGAACTGACCCACACATCCACACACTCTTCTACCAGACTAGGGTCAAAATTACTAGGTATTTAAAATATTTTATCTCTGATAATTAACACAAAAATGTGAAAGATGCACTGTGTAATAAAGTACAATTCTGAATGAAAAATTCTACTTAAGCAAGAACAAAGTTTAAACAACTCACAGAATGGATCAGAGATGGGAACAAAGTTCAAATTGGAGATGAGTGGTGAAGGAAATTAGTTATGGACTTGTTCAGGGAATGATTCAGCTCAAAGTGATTTATGAAAGACCAGAGGAAACCTAAATCAGGATGGCTGGTTGGTATTTCATTCAATCAATCATGTTCTGCAGAACCCAACATGATGGAGAACCTTGATGGATGGAGAAAAAGCCATTGACAACATCCACTAAAAGATAGAAATTACCATCAATATTATGAAAAGGAAAGATGCTACTCACCATATAGTGGAGATGTTGACTCACAGCTAGGCACAACAAAAGGTCTGTCACAAATTAGCTTTCAGCCAGTAAGACCTTCATCAGAATTAGACAGCAAACACACAAATACACACTCAAGCAAATGCAACTCACACACACGGCTGCAATATTAGGCAACTGTGGCCACACTGCGAGCAGCAGCACCGGTGCATGGTGGGAATGGCAACTGGGAGGGGGTAAGGAGAGGAGGAGGAAGGATAGTAGGGTAGGCATGATGGACAGTGACGTGATGTTGGGTAGGGCAGAGGGACGAGGTGGAAAGAGGGTAGAGCAGCTGTGTGCAGTCATCTAACCTCCCAACTGCACACAGCTGCCCTACCCTCTTTCCACCTCGTCCCTCTGAGCTCCCCAACATCATGTCTGTCCGCCATGCCTATCCTACTATCCCTCCCCCTTCCCATCCCAGCCAACTCCGTACCCCCACCCATTCACCACTCCCATCACGCACCGGTGCTGCTGCTTACAGTGTGGCCTCAGTTGACAGACAGTACTCATATGTGTGTGAGTTGCGTTTGCGTGAGTGTGTATGTATGTGTTTGCCTTCTAATTCTGATGAAGGCCTTACTGGCTGAAAGCTAATTTGTGACAGTCTTTTTGTTGTGCCTATCTGCAACTCATCATCTCCACTATATGGTGAGTAGCAACTTTCCTTTTCACAATATTGTTACATTCCATCCTGGATTTTCCATTGTTAGAAATTACTATCAGTTATATACACTGCACTAAGAATAAAGTATCATTAAACTGCTTTATTTGTGCTTAAAGCAAATGAATTGGAAAAATAAATGTAGCCTAAAAGCTAATGAAATTTTGTGTGCTATTATGCACATGTATTTGCCTCTCATCTATCAGCTGTTACGGTTTGATTAAAATTACTTGACATTTCATGCTCTCAAACTTATGTCCCCCCAGTCAGAGATTGCAGCATCACACATGAACTGTTCGCTGTTGTCAATGTGGCTCAATTAAGTGCCAGTTGACTGGACGTTTCTTGTTTGACAATGTCAGCAGCCTATCTCGCTGTCAGTGGTCACAATGAGCAAAAACGCATTCTGTCCATGTTGCTAGCCCATGTTAACACACTTCAGAATGACACATTGACAGATGTTCTCTGGCACACCTTTCATTCACTGAGAAACTTTGTTGGCTTTCATGATTTTTAGGTTCACTGTGACAGTGCCAAAAACACTTCACATACATGACTACAGTATTTTATGGACCTTAATTTTTAAACAATTTTTTAAAATGACTTTTTACTATTTTTATTATTAGACTGCAAAGCTAGACTAAAAAATCCTTAGTTTACAAAACCAAACTGACCTTCATAATCCTTAAAATTTTCATTTGAACTTTCTTCTTCCTCCTATTCATCCTTGTCCTCTTTGTATATATATAAGACGGTCTTCACTGCCATAGAGACCATTACTTATGCCACTTTTCTTGAAAGATTCGACAATGTCTTCTCTCACTCTACACCATGACTGTTTTATCCACTGACACATTTGTTTGTTTGTAGGTCATTTTAAAGCTCTCTTCAGTGTGAATTGATGTTGAGTTTCACTCATCAGTCATTTGTTACATTCCTCTCTCGTATATACTCAAATGGTGTATTTATTGATACATCAGGATGTCGCAATTGTGGAGTAAGTCCTCCCAGAATAACAGCAGGCTCTGTATTTCACTGTCTCAATTTCTCTTTCACAGAATTTTTCAAGTGACTACTAAACTGATCTATCAAAGGAAGAGAACTCTCCTTCAATAAATCACCTTTCCTTATCTCCCACACTCTGTTAATCCATGCTTTCATACCAGCTTTGTCCATCTAACCCTTGTCATGTACATGAACAACACCTGGCAGAATTTCAGAAGTTTTGGCACTGTTTTGGGCTTGAAAATGATCACTGGAATAAGTTTAGTACCACCAGCACAACATGAAAGAACAGCAGCAGTGTTTTTTTTTCTTTTTCTCCCATGTCCACTTGTTTTTATAATTACTGTTTTAGCACCTTTCATGGCAACAGTTCTGTTATTCGGCACATCAAATGTCAGAGGAGTTTCATCCATAATTGCTATTTGGCTTAGTTCCATGTTGGTTTTCTTTCAATTCTGAATAGTAAAGTGATGGAAAGGTAATATTTTTTCTTTGTACTTCTGTGGCACTTTCCAAGATATTTTGGTTTTGGTTCACACGCTAAGTCCATGATGCTTGATAAATTGTAGCACCAACTGACTCCACCCTCCACTATAGCACTGGCTTAATGATCGTGTATTTGAATCATTTTTGTATTAACTCCAATGCCATTTTGACAGTGTCCTTGAATCCATTTCAATACCTCATCACCTAGTTTTGGACATTTTACATTCAATTCTCTATTTGAACATTTAGTCTTCTATTACCTTCAATTTATAGCCCATATCATATTAATACCCTTCATTTTTTTCGATTATGAAACTAGCTCTTAATAAAAATATTGTATTGTTACCGATAATACAAATCACTTTCAATTACAGTTCACTGGCACCGTAGACTGCAGCAACACATCATAGGCTAGACAGCGTTCCATGTCTGTGAAGGTGGGGCAGGAGGGAGACAGTGTTAGCAAGCTTGTGAATCACCGCAGCTCATGTTCGTCACATCTGTGCACTGCTGCTACCAGTTGAATCCGAGATTACTATATAGAGATAGGTTTCCCGCAGCATCGAATATATGGACATTTTTAAGACTGGCAGGAATTTTCAATCAAACACTGGACATTTTTATATTAATTTCTAGTATAACAACAAAAACAATCAATTATTGATAAAATTATTTAATTGGATAGATAAAATCTACTCAGCAAGTGGCAGCAGAACACACACATAAACTACTGTTGTGATTGGCAAGTTTTTGGAGCCAGTGGCTCCTCCTTCAGGCAGAAGGGCTGGAGGGGAAGCAGGTCAGGGGACACTTACCATATGGAATGAAAAGGAAAGACTTTCCTTCTCATCCCGTATGGTAAGTCTCCCCTGACCCGTGGTTCTGGGTGACTTTCCCAAAATCTCCACTTTTCCTAGACCTCTCCAGTTCTTTTCCTTCACCATTCTTCCTTGCCCTTCATCCCGTCTACTTGAAGAAGGAGTCATTGGCCAAGAAAGCTTGCCAATCACAACAGTCTTATGTGTGTATTCTGCCGCTGCTTAGTAAATAGATTTTTTATCTATCCAATTAAATAATTTATGATATGAATATAATGGAGGGAAACATTCCACGTGGGAAAAATATATCTAAAAACAAAGATGATGTAACTTACCAAATGAAAGTGTTGGTATGTTGATAGACACACAAACAAACACAAACACACACACAAAATTTGAGCTTTCGCAACCTAAGGTTGCTTCATCAGGAAGGAGGGAAGGAGAGGGAGAGACGAAAGGATGTGGGTTTTAAGGGAGAGGGTAAGGAGTCATTCCAATCTCAGGAGCGGAAAGACTTACCTTATGGGGAGAAAAGGAGAGGTATATACTCGCATGGGCGCGCCACACACACACACACACACACACACGCACACACACACACACACACACACACACACACCTCCATCCGCACATATACAGACACAAGCAGACATTGTAAAGGCAACTGCCCAAACTCTTTGCCTTTCGTTTGGTAAGTTACATCATCTTTGTTTTCAGATACAATTAAATAATTTTTAGCGTAAGATGCATCTGAATTTTGGAGGCAATTTTTTGAAGAAAAAAGTGTGTCTTATAGTCCATGAAATACAGTATGTTTTTTCCCCATGGCGTTGGTTCACTTGGTCTCTGGTTGTGTGCTCACCAAATTTTTTTCTCAAAATCCATCTAAAATTTGTCTAAGCTTTTGAGTTTTAATGTTTCTCAAATCACTGTGGGGCTGTACCAACCAAGTAAAAGTAGACATTAGAAAGACACACGTCATAATTTGACTACAGATAGCCGTACCGTAGGTGCAACCACAACGGAGGAGTATCTGTTGAGAGGCCAGACAAACATGTGGTTCCTGAAGAGGGGCAGCAGCCTTTTCAGTAGTTGCAGGGGCCACAGTCTGGATGATTGACTGATCTGGCCTTGTAACACTAACCAAAACAGCCTTGCTGTGCTGGTACTGCGAACGGCTGAAAGCAAGGGGAAACTGCAGCCGTAATTTTTCCCGAGGGCATGCAGCTTTACTGTATGGTTAAATGATGATGGCGTCCTCTTGGGTAAAATATTCCGGAGGTAAAATAGTCCCCCATTCGGATCTCCGGGCGGGGACTACTCAGGAGGACGTCGTTATCAGGAGAAAGAAAACTGGCGTTCTACGGATCGGAGCGTGAAATGTCAGATCCCTTAATCGGGCACATAGGTTAGAAAATTTAAAAAGGGAAATGGACAGGTTAAAGTTAGATATAGTGGGAATTAGTGAAGTTCGGTGGCAAGAGGAACAAGACTTCTGGTCAGGTGACTACAGGGTTATAAACACAAAGTCAAATAGTGGTAATGCAGGAGTAGGTTTAATAATGAATAGGAAAATAGGAATGCGGGTAAGCTACTACAAACAGCATAGTGAACGCATTATTGTGGCCAAGATAGATACGAAGCCCACGCCTACTGCAGTAGTACAAGTTTATATGCCAACTAGCTCTGCAGATGACGAAGAAATTGAAGAAATGTATGATGAAATAAAAGAAATTATTCAGATAGTGAAGGGTGATGAAAATTTAATAGTCATGGGTGACTGGAATTCGGTAGTAGGAAAAGGGAGAGAAGGGAACGTAGTAGGTGAATGTGGATTGGGGCTAAGAAATGAAAGAGGAAGCCACCTGGTAGAGTTTTGCACAGAGCACAACTTAATCATAGCTAACACTTGGTTCAAGAATCATAAAAGAAGGCTGTATACATGGAAGAAGCCTGGAGATACTGACAGGTTTCAGATAGATTATATAATGGTAATACAGAGATTTAGGAACCAGATTTTAAATTGTAAGACATTTCCAGGGGCAGAAGTGGACTCTGACCACAATCTATTGGTTATGACCTGTAGATTAAAACTGAAGAAACTGCAAAAAGGTGGGAATTTAAGGAGATGGGACCTGGATAAACTGACTAACCCAGAGGTTGTACAGAGTTTCAGGGAGAGCATAAGGGAACAATTGACAGGAATGGGGGAAAGAAAAACAGTAGAACAAGAATGGGTAGCTTTGAGGGATGAAGTAGTGAAGGCAGCAGAGGATCAAGTAGGTACAAAGACGAGGGCTAATAGAAATCCTTGGGTAACAGAAGAGATATTGAATTTAATTGATGAAAGGAGAAAATATAAAAATGCAGTAAATGAAGCAGGCAAAAAGGAATACAGACGTCTCAAAAATGAGATCGACAGGAAGTGCAAAATGGCTAAGCATGGATAGCTAGAGAACAAATGTAAGGATGTAGAGGCTTATCTCACTAGGGGTAAGATAGATACTGCCTACAGGAAAATTAAAGAGACCTTTGCAGACAAGAGAACCACTTGCATAAACATCAAGAGCTCAGACGGAAACCCAGTTCTAAGCAAAGAAGGGAAAGCAGAAAGGTGGAAGGAGTATATAGAGGGTCTATACAAGGGCAATGTACTTGAGGACAATATTATGGAAATGGAAGAGGATGTAGATGAAGATGAAATGGGAGATATGATACTGCGTGAAGAGTTTGACAGAGCACTGAAAGACCCAAGTCAAAACAAGGCCCCCGGAGTAGACAACATTCCGTTAGAACTACTGACGGCCTTGGGAGAGCCAGTCCTGACAAAACTCTACCATCTGGTGAGCAAGATGTATGATACAGGGGAAATACCCTCAGACTTCAAGAAGAGTATAATAATTCCAATCCCAAAGAAAGCAGGTGTTGACAGATGTGAAAATTACCAAACTATCAGTTTAATAAGTCACAGCTGCAAAATACTAATGCGATTCTTTACAGGTGAATGGAAAATTTAGTAGAAGCCAACCTCTGGGAAGATCAGTTTGGATTCCGTAGAAATGTTGGAACACGTGAGGCAACACTGACCCTGCAACTTATCTTAGAAGCTAGATTAAGGAAGGGCAAACCTACATTTCTAGCATTTGTAGACTTGGAGAAAGCTTTTGACAATGTTGACTGGAATACTCCCTTTCAAATTCTGAAGGTGGCAGGGGTAAAATACAGGGAGCGAAAGGCTATTTACAATTTGTACAGAAACCAGATGGCAGTTATAAGAGTAGAGGGACATGAAAGGGAAGCAGTGGTTGAGAAGGGAGTGAGACATGGTTGTAGTCTCTCCCCGATGCTATTCAATCTGTATATTGAAGAAGCAGTGAAGGAAACAAAAGAAAAATTCGGAGTAGGTATTAAAATCCATGGAGAAGAAATAAAACCTTTGAGTTTCGCCGATGACATTGTAATTCTGTCATAGACAGCAAAGGACTTGGAAGAGCAGTTGAACGAAATGGATACTGTCTTGAAAGGATGATATAAGATGAACATCAACAAACGCAAAAGGAGGATAATGGAATGTAGTCAAATTAAATCAGGTGATACTGAGGGAATTAGATTAGGAAATGAGACCCTTAAAGTAGTAAAGGAGTTTTGCTATTTGGGAAGCAAAATAACTGATGATGGTCGAAGTAGAGAGGATATAAAATGTAGACTGGCAATGGCAAGGAAAGCGTTTCTGAAAAAGAAGAGAAATTTGTTAACAGCGAGTATAGATTTACGTGTCAGGAAGTCATTTCTGAAAGTATTTGTATGGAGTGTAGCCATGTATGGAAGTGAAACATGGACGATAAATAATTTGGACAAGAAGAGAATAGAAGCTTTTGAAATGTGGTGCTACAGAAGAATGCTGAAGACTAGATGGGTAGATCACGTAACTAATGAGGAAGTACTGAATAGGATTGGGGAGAAGAGAAGTTTGTGGCACAACTTGACTAGAAGAAGGGATCGGTTGGTAGGACATGTTCTGAGGCATCAAGGACTCACCAATTTAGTATTGGAGGGCAGCGTGGAGGGTAAAAATCGTAGAGGGAGACCAAGAGATTAATACACTAAGCAGATTCAGAAGGATGTAGGTTGCGGTAGGTAATGGGAGATGAAGAAGCTTGCACAGGATAGAGTAGCATGGAGAGCTGCATCAAACCAGTCTCAGGACTGAAGACCACAACAACAACAACAACAACAACAGTTTAATTCTTATATTCATTTCATTGGATCCTTGCCCGCATCTTCTCGAAACACAGCTGGATGCGTGATGTTCAACTAACTCAGCAATGCTTTTGCATCAACTGGCATCTTAACAATGTAGGCAGTAATAAGACTGTAGGAGGTCAAACTGAAAGTAGTGACAATCAATTTTCAGATCTTTTAATATTTACTTTTTAGAGAAGCCAAGTACATCATCATAATCTACAGACTTTTCTCACATTTTTCAACCCAGTCTCATTTCTTTGCACACATTTTCCCCATCATTCTGCAAGTTTGAAAACAGCCTTCTGATAGAACATTCTGCTGTATGAATACATGTATGCACTTCTTTGTGAATATCCTCCACAGTTTTGTATTGTTGGCCTCACAACTGTCCTGTTACGGAATCAAATGATGGTAGTCAGAGGGTGTCAAATCAGGACTGTAGGGACAATGCGGAAGAGTTTCCCCACCTAAATGTTCCTATCTCCCTCATTGTGACACAGGCAGTGTGAGGACAGGATGTACATTATCCTGTTGCAGAATGATCTTTTTCAGAGTGCTTATTGCACAATGCAAGACAGAGCTTCCAATGTGGCGATTTCATCTACTGCAACACAACTGTCTTCTCTAATGAGCTATCCTTGTTGAATTCCTCAAAGGCAGTTTGCAAACAACTGCTACAAGACTCATCTTGGATAATGCTTCACCCATCTAATACCGCTAGCACCCATGCAGGCATCTCTATAGACATATTGAAATTTGAGTAAGTTTCATCAGCAGATTTTCCCTCTTTAACAAGGAATTCAATGACAGCAAACTGTTGAAACAAAACATCGATGACTGCTATTTTGGAAGTACTGCGTGTGATCACACAATAGACGGTAACAATGTCACAATATGACAGCATGTGGTGTAAAGTCTGTAAATTAGAAGCCTGCAGTTGTCTTTGTTACATTGTTGTTATTTCAATTTTATCAATGGGTTGTTCATGACCCTCAGTATGACCCTCTTAGTGTCTGTACTCAGGTTCCTGCCTGTGAGAGTAACAGTTGTGAGAAGCAGCATTAGAGTCGTGGTGGTGTCACTATCTGAAGTATAGTACCTCAACACCAAACATAAATGGAGAATCCAGCCCAAACCCAGGTTTAGGTACATACCCAAATGAAATGACACAATTTCAGAGACTTTACTGGTCTTCTACATATACGATTTTATGGAAATAGAATAAAGCGACAAGTGAAAATTTGTACCAAAGCCAGGAATCAAAACAGTGGTTCACACAACTGCATGGAATACTCTAGCGTGCCTCCCTCCTCAATCCAAATTCCCACTGTCATCCCAATCTACTAGAAATTACCCCTTACACACGATTAGTGCAGTTGTGTGAACCGCTGTGCCAAGGTGACTTAGTGGCTAATACAACTGTGTAGTAAGCAGCAGACCCAAGTTTGATTCCTGGCCTTGGTAGAAATTTTCACTCACTGCTTCAGTCTATAAACATAAAATCACATTTGTACAAGACCAGTACAGTTTTGAAATTATGTCATTATATATCATAGGTGTTTAAAGATAAATAACTGCATGAGGCAAGAATCAAACAAATGACCTACATTTTACCAGTCAGTGATTATAACTACTACATGACACTAGATGTCACACAGCAACAGTAGGTAAAGGCACACAACCTGGAAATGTCTGGAACAAGAATACACCAAATACATTAATTAATGGGAGTCAAAACACAATGTGCCAAAAATGTATCTAAGTAGGTGATGAATATTTGAAATGGCCTGTGACAGAGCGTGGTGAATTCTCCCCTTCTGTTATGTTATCAATCCATGACAATAATTAATTCTACTTTATTTTCCCTAATTTTCTGTTATGTTTCCAATACTGTTTTATAAGTAATATGAGGTGTATGCACTGATAATACAAAAGTGTAATTAAGTTTCCCCCTCATTTAGATTTATTATTCATTTTATTCTTCTCGCTGCACTGATTCCAGTAGTAACAATAGTTTGGCTTTATAGCATGGTAATTAAAGGTTACAATTAAATAAAATTAACATTACAGTTCAACACTTGTAGAATTTTGTGAGATAATCAGCGTAGTTCTATATAATGACAAATACCCTTCGAAAACTAAGCATCCCAACTTTACAGCGACATATTTTATATCTTATGTAATAAATAACATCAAAGTCATAAACAGCCCCATTTTCTTTCACTGATTTCAGCATAACCACTGTTACATTCTGATCTTTGACTACATATTTTTGTTGCCTAAATGTTACTGTACAGAATTACATACAGTATTGATTAATTAATTCACCAATTAATAATTTCATGTAATTTAATGTATTTCCAATATGGCACTCTTACATGCAAATAAGGATATTCAAATTGCATGAGAATAGTATTGTCCATGGTGTTTTTTCCCATCACACAAAATTGGCAGTTTGTGATTAAAAAGCTCATGAGTTAAGACCTATGCTGCATGCACTCTCAGTTTTGGCTCGTACCACAGTCATGCGCATTCTGTAGACAAAAATATGTGCACGGGACATTCATGAAACTAAATAATTTTGATGTTTAATAGCTTTTGAACAATTTTAGTACTTCAAATTAAGGAAAATTTTAACTGAACTGTGTTCGATTTAACTATCAAAGTGTAATCTTTTCTTTAATAAACTGCCACAGGACAGCATTAAGTTTGAACCATTACATTGGCACAAGTAAAGGGTGAACTGTTTTTGTTCCACAATTGAACAATTAATTTTGCCACAGTAGCTGTAGGGATGATACAAGTCAATGTGCTTATAAATTTTTGTAGTTAGCAAGCTGATCACCATTCCTAATAATCAAACTTCGTGAAAAATAACTGTGTGTGTTAGTGCAATCTAAATTACGGAGTCACCAGCACCTTTCATCAAACACCATCCCACACTCATTTAGACTTTCAACTTCCCAGTGATCAAGAGTGGTGCCACCAAACAAAAGCTAAGAGAAGCAAGTCAATTCCACTACAGACTCAAGAGCATAAAGAAAGGCATACAGTAAGTTGACCTGCTATCACATTTTAACTCTTCATTCTAATGAGTGAAATAATTGGGTGCACAATAAAAACTTCAAGTTCCCAGTTTGCAATAGGTCCTGATCACAGGACAATTTTTTTAAAGTTTTGAATATATTGTTTTCTGTTTCTGACAGCCAATTTTTAGCTGTTCTGTGGAATGTACTATCAGCAAGCTTCACTGTTACAGTACTGAGTGAGGTGATCACGACATGAATGTTTTCTCACCAAGATGGGCTATTTGTTGCCCCAGTGACCTGGCTATGAGATAACAGCTTTAGATAGGGGATAATGATTCTGTGAACACTTCTGCTTGGTGGCAAAAGACACACACTGTGCTTGTCTAATAATTGTACAATATTTCTCCCATAAATATCCCTGAATATAGCACTGCTGTCAATGTAATACTGGAATGGCTAATGAGTTAATTCACATCAATTACTGATAATAATTGAAAATCAATTTGTTAATGAGTAAATATATGACTAAAAGAATGGACACCTTAATTGATTTAGCAGCCATTTAAAAATATTGTTCGAAGTTTTCACTTACATTAGTTGCATTTGGGAATTTAAATGTATCAATGGTAACAGCTGAAAATTGGTGCTGGACCAAGACTCCAACCCAGATCTCCCACTTTACACGATGTGTTGCCTTAACTGCCTCTGCCGTCCGAACACGCTCCCCCCCCCCCCCCCCCCCCCCCCAGTGCTGAAGTCCCAGCCTGTTACACACTAATGACATAGTATCATGTACCCATGAAATGAAACCCTTACTCGTATCAATACAGTGAAAATGAATAATGATCCTTTCTTTCTTTCTGTGTGGATGCACAGCAAGCCCGATCTCTTAAGGGAACCAGGATACACGAGTAAGGGGTTCATGGGTATGTGGCACTGTCAGTAGTATGTAACAGGCAGGCAATTTGAGTCATGGTGGATGGAAGTTTGCTAAGATGTTAAGGTAGTTAGAATGACCACTCATGTAAAGTGGGAGATCCAGTTTTGAGTCACACTCAGACACAAATTTTTACATGTTAGCATGAATATATTTCAGTGCTCAAATATAGTTAGCATCAATGAAAGCTCTGAACAATGTATCTTATATAACTGAAATGATTAATAGATGTTTGTATATTTATGTGTCCAATACCACTTTTGGTTATACTTCTGATACCACTTTTGGTTATATTTCTGCGATTCTTGGTTTTTGCAAGGGAATTTGGTTTACTAACAAGTTTTTCAGTTATTACTATTCATTTATTGTGTTTAGGTTAATGAGAACATCTGCTAGGTTTTTGTGCAGAAATACAAGAACTACAAAAAGTTAAGTCACATCAATACTTTTTTAGATCCAGTTCAAATGAAAATGGTTATATTTCATTTAAAAAAATCCAATGCAACAAATCAATAAATAAGTAGTAATTTTCTTCTCAACATTCAGAATCACAGCACATACATACTAATATGAATACTTAAACATTGTCACTGCTATGAGGGCATTACAGTAGGTTTGTAACAGTTTTCTGTTCTGGAAGAAACCTGTTCTGATGATTAAGAGTTACATATAACAGTTTTATGAATGTATTTAAAAGATTATGTGAATTTTACTCTTTGACTGTAAAAACTGACTTGTTGAAGTGCACACATTGAGTTATTGTGGGCCAGCATAGCTGAGGAATCTGGAGGCACTGCAACCTGTGGCTTACGAATTTGCCAATAGCATATATTTCCACATATATCAAACATATGGAGTTTCAATGCAGCCATGATGTGTGCATAACTGACTGTGGCAAGTAGCATTCAATTCTGAACACTAATTGTAATCTAATGGGTGCTGTAACCAGTATTGTCTAACAACTACTAATGTGCAGTGCATCAATAGACTGTGTTAGTAATTGCTTCTAATGAACTGGTGGTCCACAGTGGTTTGTGTTTACTGTATAATTTTATAGACCTTAAACAAGAGTATATTGTCAGTGGAGAGTTGGCTTTCTAGATTGTGTATAATCTGATTAACACCACTGTCTTACTGGTCAGTTGCACCAGCAGTAGTCGCTGTACCCCTAGAATTGTTTTCTGTTTCTAATACTGAGCCATTTCAGGTTAGTTTCCGAGGTACTTCTTGTGCAATGAATGTGCCAGTCAACTGACGTTCATGTACCAAGGAGTATGTAATGGCAGTTTTCAGATGAAAGACACCAAACTCCTGCAAAATATTGTTTTATATTGTATTTATCTTCTTTAATTGGTGTCAATTTTACACACAGTAAATTTTAGATTTATTTGGACTCTTCATAATTCTGAATTTGCTTGCACAGACATGTTGTTCTATGTTATAACATACTGGCCATGGTGCTAAATTAAAATAAATATTGTCTTATCATTCCTTTTTTATCACAATTTTTAAGCGATATGTAAGCCAGGAAGCATACTATTCAATTTAAATCAGTTTAATGTCAGTAACTTATTGTTCAGAACAAATAATATTTACACCTGTATAATGATATTTACTGACATTATGAGTAGCTGGATGAATGTTTTACTGTTAACCTGATCTCAATCAATCAGTCACCCTTTTTGCTAAGGATACGTACTTCACATATCAGTATGGAGATAGCTTGCACCATGAGAAGAACAAGGGCAACTTTACAAAGTAAAAAAGAAAAATCAACCGCTAAGCAGGTGAAGTAGGAATGGATCATCTTTTTATACATCCCCGAACATAAACCATGTTAAAAGTTACTGAATTTGTTGTATAATTTATATACTGTATAATGTATAATACTTCAGTAGCACAATGCAAAGATGCACGCTGTTGCCCACACCCATCCACAGGGAGGGTCAGACATCACGAGCTATGCTTACCCAAAATGGCAAGGAAGTGAAGGATGACAGCTAATGTTGAACAAATTAATATTGTAACTGATTTAGTTTCTCAAAATAATTGTTTAACACATTTGAGATAAAATGGAAGTACAACTGAGCATAAAAGGTAAAGGGGGAAATTAAAAATTAGAAAAATAGATCAAATTAAATGAGAGAATTTTGATATTAGAACATTGTAGTTTAGATGAACAAAGCATACCTAGTTTTAGTAAACATAAATTAAAAGCAAACTTCTGAGACTACTGTGAGAGTAATTTTGAATATCACATTGCTTTTCCTGCCTGTACATATAAGGAAATGTCATTATTATTTTCTACTTTGCATTGCTTTTATTTCTCAGAGTGAAAACTCCCCTTCAAGTTTTACAGTTAGTCAGAGTTAGATAGTTACAAATTTGATGGATCATTTGTATAATAAATCGTAATGATGTGGAGTGAGTCATTTTACATTCACGTCACAAATTAATTTGAAAATGTGGCCTCACACTGAATATTCGTAAGCATTTTATTTTATTTTATAGATGTGAGTTAGCAACTACTACCCACCCCTTTTTACACATTACAACAACAGACATTCTTCTACAGAATTGAAGTAGTTTTCAAGAAGTAACTTTTTCAGTTTGTTTTCAAATTTTAATTTTCTTTCTTCCAGACATTTTGTATCACCGATTGCATAATCATATATTTAGGACACAGCATTGTGCCCCTCTTTCATGCTGAACACAACCCTAATGTGTACTAATTAATGTCATTTTCCCTTCAGGTATTGTAATTATGTACATAACTGTTCTTTTTTTAACAGTAGCAGATTATTTACAATGAACTTCATGGGGGAGAAAGAATATACTGTGATTCTGTAATCAAAATGCCTAACTCTTTAAACAGATTTCAGACAGTGGGTGAGCACCAAAGTTATTCTTACAGCACATTTTTGAGAAATGATCTGCGACTCCACTATATGGTGAGTGGCAACTTTCCTTTTCATAATATTGTTACATTCCATCCTGGATTTTCCATTGTTTGATTTGAACTGAACATATTGTGTCTTTTTAAACCAGAATGTGAACATTCACAGAAAAACAGTCAATGATACATTTCAGAACATTGTTTACTATTTCTTCTGTTGCTGCACATATGCTTGGACTGATTACAATACTAGCTTTATCCACAAATGGTTCAAATGGCTCTGAGCACTATATGGGACTTAACTTCTGAGGTCATCAGTCCCCAAGTACATCACACACATCCATGCCCAAGGCAGGATTCGAACCTGCAACCGTAGCAGTCGTGCGGTTCCAGACTGAAGCGTCTAGAACCGCTCGGCCACTCTGGCCAGCCTTTATCCACAAAAACAACCAATTTTGCTTGTTGCATATTAGAAAGAAGATAGTTTACATATGTGAGGAACAATGTAGGAACTGAGATTGAGCTTTGGGGAACCATGTGTGTGATTTTTCCACAGTCAGAAGAAACTCCCATGATTACATTAGCTGAATTACTAGGTTCAACTTTCTGCATTCTTTTGGTTAGATATGACATTGTCCATTTTGTCTATACCATCAATTCCATAAAAACCTCAGTTTATCCAAGAAGAATGTTGTGTTC